>NC_042960.1:68942737-69040479 GCF_901001165.1 Salmo trutta
AGCCTATGCACCTCATTGAGTCAGAACGATGCCACCCTGCTCTCCATGTCCACCAGGCCTTGTCCCCCCTCCTGGACAGGCAGGTACAGAACACCACTTGGCCCTGCTGTACTCTCCTCTCTCCTCTACACATTGTGAGATATTTAGTGAAATAAACAGACATACCATAACTAAGCTGCTCAAACTTACATCATTAGAAATAATAGGTTATCCTGATTAAAATGGTGTAGAACTTCAAACCATTAAAATAAATACATCTATTACAGATAATTGGAGAAATAGACATGTCCCTATTTCCCCAAAACAATGGCAGTCTGAAAGTTATAACAGCAGTCTTTTATTTAACCAGCTTACCATTTATCTACGACCATTTGACTTTGTGTTTAACATTTAGTGGTTTGTAATCTAGTGGTTAAGAACGTTGGGCCGTAACTGAAAGGTGGCTTGTTCGAATCCCCGAGCCGACTAGGTGAAAAATCTGTAAATCACCTTTTTTAGGCAGATTTAGTCACTTAACCCTAGTGGCTTTGGATAAGAGTGTCTGCTAAATGACTCACATGTAAACTAGACCTCTCTGAAAGGGCAGCAGGTAGTCTAGTGGTTAGAGTGTAGAGGTGGCAGGTAGCCTAGTGGTTAGAGTGTAGAGGTGGCAGGTAGTCTAGTGGTTAGAGTGTAGAGGTGGTAGGTAGTCTAGTGGTTAGAGTGTAGAGGTGACAGGTAGTCCAGTGGTTAGAGTGTAGAGGTGGCAGGTAGTCTAGTGGTTAGAGTGTAGAGGTGGCAGGTAGTCTAGTGGTTAGAGTGTAGAGGTGGCAGGTAGTCCAGTGGTTAGAGTGTAGAGGTGGCAGGTAGCCTAGTGGTTAGAGTGTATAGGTGGTAGGTAGTCTAGTGGTTAGAGTGTAGAGGTGGCAGGTAGTCTAGTGGTTAGAGTGTAGAGGTGGCAGGTAGTCTAGTGGTTAGAGTGTAGAGGTGGCAGGTAGCCTAGTGGTTAGAGTGTAGAGGTGACAGGTAGTCTAGTGGTTAGAGTGTAGAGGTGGTAGGTAGTCTAGTGGTTAGAGTGTAGAGGTGGCAGGTAGTCTAGTGGTTAGAGTGTAGAGGTGGCAGGTAGTCTAGTGGTTAGAGTGTAGAGGTGGCAGGTAGTCTAGTGGTTAGAGTGTAGAGGTGGCAGGTAGTCTAGTGGTTAGAGTGTAGAGGTGGTAGGTAGTCTAGTGGTTAGAGTGTCGGGGTGGCAGGTAGCCTAGTGGTTAGAGTGTAGAGGTGACAGGTAGTCTAGTGGTTAGAGTGTAGAGGTGGCAGGTAGCCTAGTGGTTAGAGTGTAGAGGTGACAGGTAGTCTAGTGGTTAGAGTGTAGAGGTGGCAGGTAGCCTAGTGGTTAGAGTGTAGAGGCAGCAGGTAGTCTAGTGGTTAGAGCGTTTGGCCAGGCAGCAGGTAGTATAGTGGTTAGAGCGTTTTGCTGTTTGTTGGTTTTTTGACCAGGGTTCAATACCTGCTATAGTTAATATTGTTTTGATCACCCAAAAGCAACACAGGACTAACAAGAGATATATAGCTAACTGTAAAGTAATGAGTGACCATTTTAGAAAATCATGGGACATATAGTCTTTGGTTGCATGCTATTTTATGTCAATCATATTGCTGCTTGTAGCCTATAACTGATGCTTCGTGGTCTTATGCTGCCATCTATTGGAAATATTTACCAATTAAAAGTTATTAATTCACGTAAAGACATTGGTGAGGCAGCTGAGAAATAAAGTGTATTTAATTAGAGAGATCAGTCTCAAACCTGCCCTACCTGTCCCACGCCACTTGCTGGACTTTCACATAGAGGTTACTATGTCACCCAGTTCAAACCACAACAAATGAGTCTTGTTTATCCTGTCTGGGCTAGGGGGCAGTATTGAGAATTTTGGAAAAAATATGTTCCCATTTTTAACTGCCTCCTACACCAACTCAGAAGCTAGAATATGCATATTATTGTTCAGGTTTGGATAGAAAACACTCTGAATTTTCTAAAACTGTTTGAATGGTGTCTGTGAGTATAACAGAACTCCTATGGCAGGCAAAAACCTGACAAGGTTTCAAGCAGGAAGTACCCTGTCTGACAAGGAGTCGTGCGTCTTGCATCTTTTTATTGAAAAGTAAGGATCTTAGCTGTAACGTGACAATTCCCAGGGCTCCAATAGGCTCTCAGAGCCCGCGAAAAACCTGAAGGTTTACGAGGGAGCCTCAGGTTGAAACAGATTATCGCCTTTTGTAAGTGGATGCTCAGAGGACCTTTGAATGAGGCGCATGCACGAGTCGCTCCCGAGGAGAAATTTTATTCGGCTGTTTAGGCTCAATGCATACTCCCGGTCGGAATATTATCACTTCTCTACGACATAAATGGCATAAAAATTGGTTTTAAACAGCGGTTGACATGCTTCGAAGTACGGTAATGGAATATTTAGACATTTTTGACACGCCAATGCGCCATGCGCAGGACCGTGAAGAAGCATTCTGATAGTGTCTAGAACTCACGAACAAAACGTCGCTGTTTGGATATAACGATGGATTATTTGGGACCAAACCAACATTTGTTATTGAAGTAGAAGTCCTGGCAGTGTATTCTGATGAAGAACAAGCAAGGTAAGAACATTTTTCTTATAGGAAATGTGATTTTGGTGGAGGCTGACCTGGGTGGGTATCTAAATAGCTAGCCCTGTAATGCCGGGCTATGTACTTAGATTATTGCAAAATGTGCTTCATCCGAAAAGCTATTTTAAAATCGGACATATCGAGTGCATAGAGGAGTAATGTATCTATAATTCTTAAAATAATTGTTATGCTTTTTGTGAACGTTTATCGTGAGTAATTTTGCAAACTGTTAGTAAATTCCCCGGAAGTTTGCGGGGGTTATGCTTTTTCTGAACGTCACATGCTAATGCAAAAAGCTGTTTTTTGATATAAATATGAACTTGATTGAACAGACATGCATGTATTGTATAACACAATGTCCTAGGTGTGTCATCTGATGAAGATCATCAAAGGTTAGTGCTGCATTTAGCTGTGGTTTGGGTTTATGTGACATGATATGCTAGCTTGAAAAATGGGTGTCTGATTATTTCTGGCTGGGTACTCTGCTGACATAATCTAATGTTTTGCTTTCGTTGTAAAGCCTTTTTGAAATCGGACAGTGGGGTTAGATTAACGAGATTCTTGTCTTTAAATAGCTGTAAAATAGTCATATGTTTGAGAAATTGAAGTAATAGTATTTCTAACGATTCAAAAATCGCGCCACTGGAATTTCAGTAGCTGTTACGTAGGTGGGACGAAATCGTCCCACATACCCGAGAGAGGTTATCAAGTGTTCTGCCTTGCAATAATAAATATAATAAAATAACTAATAAAAAACAAATGGTTAAATAGGTTTTAATTAAAAAATAACAAATGTTATTTAGTGCTAAATGGTATTTACTAACGTAATATTATTACTAAAATAGTTGTAGGCTACCCTACCCTAGAATTAGGGTTCAGGCTAAAATAGGTTATTCGTAGGGTTAGAGTTTCTGTACAGCACTTTGTGACATCTGCTGATGTTAAAAGGACTTCATAAATACATTTGATTGATTGTTAGGTTCAGGGTATTTAATAACTTCTTCCCGCTACTTAAGGATAGGGGTCAGTATTGTCAATTTCGGAAAAAATATGTGCCCATATTAAACTGCCTCCTACTCAAACTCAGAAGCTAGGATATTCATAGTATTATTATATTTGGATAGAAAACACTCTGACGTTTCTAAAACTGTTTGAATGATGTCTGTGAGCGTAACAGAACTCATATTGCAAGCAAAAACCTGAGAGAAATTCTTCCATGAATTGGAAATCTGGATGTGTTGGCTCTGTTCAAGTCATTGCTTATTGAACACACAGTGACGTGGTAATCATTGTGCACGTCCTAAGACTTCCACTAGATGTCGACATTCTTTCTAAAGTTGTTTGAGGCGTCTACGATGAACAGAGACCTAATGAGAAGGCCGGGAAGTTGGTCACCCATCGCATCATAGGCGCGCGTTCAAGCGAGAGGTTGCTCCGTTCCAAAACGTTTTTCACTAGTTTCGTCCGGTCTAAATATTACTGATTCTTCACGTTCTAAAGGCCCTAAAGATTGATGTTTTACAACGTTTGACATGTTTGATTGAACGTAAATAGATATTTTTTTGACTTTTCGTCCTGAGATTTTCCGCGCGCTTCCTACATTTGGAGTAGCTGAACATAACGCGCGAACAACAAGGAGCTATTTGGACATAAATTATGGATTATATCGAACAAAACAAAATTTGTTGTGGACCTGTGATTCCTGGAAGTGCCTTCTGATGAAGATTACTAAAGGTAAGTGAATATTTATAATGCTATTTATTCATTTAGATGACTCCAAAATGGCACCTATCTGTATAGTGTAGTGTATTTTTCTGAGCGCAGTACTCAGATTATTGCAAAGTGTGCTTTCCCAGTAAAGTTATTTTGAAATCTGTCAAAGCGGTTGCATAAAGGAGATGTTCATCTATAATTCTTTGAATCACAGTTTAATATTTTATAAACGTTTTCGACGAGTAAATTTGTAAATTGTAGTGCTGATTCACCGAGGGAAAATATTTTCTGAACGTTACGCCCCAATGTAAAATGCTGTTTTTATATATATTATGAACTTTATCGAACAAAAAATGCATGTATTGTATAACATGATGTCCTAGGAGTGTCATCTGATGAAGAAAGAAAGCACATTTTGCAATATTCTGAGTAGATAGCCCGGCCATCATGGCTAGCTATTTTGACACCCACCAAGTTTGGCACTCACCAAACTCAGATTTACTATAAGAAAAATTGGATTACCTTTGCTGTTCTTCGTCAGAATGCACTCCCAGGACTTCTACTTCAACACCCAATGTTGTTTTGGTTCCAAATAATCCATAGTCATATCCAAATAGCTGCATTTTGTTCTTGCGTTCAAGACACTATCCGAAGGGTGACGCGCCGGCGCATATCATGACAAAAAAATGCAAAATATTCCATTACTGTACTTGAAGCATGTCAAACGCTGTTTAAAATCAATTTTTATGCGATTTTTCTCATAAAATAGCGATAATATTCCAACCAGGAGACCTTGTTTTCGTTCAAACACTGAAAATAGAAAATGGAGTCTTCACATGCACGCGTGGACCAGTGTGATTGTTCTCAGAACGACCACTTTCCAAAACCCCTACTGTTTTTCGCCCAGGGACTGCAGAGTTATCATTCCCCGTTCTGGCGCCTTCTGAGAGCCTATGGGAGCCTTAGAAAATGTCACGTTACAGGAGAGATCCTCTATTTTTGATAAAGAGGCTACAGAAGGCCAAGAAATGGTCAGACAGGGCACTTCCCATATAGAATCTTCTTAGGTTTTGGCCTGCCATATGAGTTCTGTTATACTCACAAACACCATTCAAACAGTTTTAGAAACTTTAGGGTGTTTTCTATCCAAATCAAATAATTATATGCATATTCTAGTTTCTGGGCAGGAGTAATAACCAGATTAAATTGGGTACGTTTTTCATCCGGCCGTGAAAATACTGCCCCCTATCCTAAACAGGTTAACGTTTGATGGCTTTGCACCAACTATCTCTTCTACTCACCAACACTGTAGGTCACTACAACGTGTAACCAGGTGAACAGTGAGCTTCTTCACCAAGTAGCTGTAACCTAGTTAATAATAAGTTACCTGAGGTAAACCTACAAGGTTAACGCGGGCTGGTCTCATTGATAACAATAGTGAAGCTGACATTGTGACGCAGAACAATGGACTGGGAATAGAACTTTCAGAAGGTGAGTTGGTGCCACAGTGTTCAATACAACTAATAGGAGCTGGCAGGGTGAAACATGACCTAAAATAAGACCTGTTTTTTTTAATACAACTAATAGGAGCTGGCAGGGTGAAACATGAAACATGACCTAAAATAAGGCCTGTTTTTTCAATACAACTAATAGGAGCTGGCAGGGTGAAACATGAACTAAAATAAGCCCCGCTTTTTTGCATTTTCTTCAAAACCACGGCAAACAGCTGGGACATATGGTAATATTATATAACTGGGCTCCTTGGCGGATGCAATGAACTAGTTTTATCAGTAAATGTGGTTTAAAACGTAGTGTCCACCCTAGTCATAGCCCCCGCTGCCGGCTGGTCGCGCTTGTCTGCCCTAAACAAACCCTGTGTACCACCCCTCCGCTGTTTAACCTTGAATTTAGTTAAGAAACAAACACTTGTCTACGAAAAGAGACACCCAACCGAGAGCCACGAAACGAAAACCACTTGTAAATTAACCAAAACGAACCAACTCTTTACGGATCTGTTCGTCCGTAATAAACGGAGGCAGATTAGACACCACTACTCTTGTCGAAATCGGCACCAACACACCCCTCACAAAAATCATACTGGTAACTAGCCGGGCAACAAGACTCACCTTTTTCATTACCACAACCACCGCCTTGTTCATTCTGGATACAGAGTGTATATGTTCCGCTCCCACCTGTTCACCGACCATGATCAATAATTCCTCCACACCATTCTCCAGAACGCACCTGAAGTGACAGCGTTTCTCCTCCACTCGGGTGAGGACATCACACCTCCCAAACAAACTATCCTACTCCCCCCTCAACTCTAACCGATAAACAATGGAAACTAATAAATAAACCCTTATTAACAACTAGAAAATACATTTGGAAAATACGCAAAAAGAATAGTAGCCCTCCTCAGGAACCACAAAACCCTAAAATAACACCTTCTTCTTCTATGATATAATGGCGGTCCGCAAACCAACGTTAAAAGGTGTCACAAACACCAGGAGTCTTCAACTTCAATTGCTCCACCTCTAAGCTTTACACAACCCCAGAAATCACTCCTTTCAATGTCCTGCACCCTTTCCGGCGGTTGGCATCCAATATGTTGCATTACCGCCCCCAACTGGACTGCAATATAAATCCATGATCCTTTGTGGTACAAAATGGGAAAAGGTGAAAGGAACATTTAATTAATAAATTTATAATACTAAAAAACACGCTTCCAACTAACCCTACACTCATTAAAAACCCACTACCCCATTCCACTACTTTGACCCTATCTGCTCCTGCACCATGCCAACTAACCCTACACTCATTAAAAACCCACTACCCCATTCCACTACTTTGACCCTATCTGCTCCTGCACCATGCCAACTAACCCTACACTCATTAAAAACCCACTACCCCATTCCACTACTTTGACCCTATCTGCTCCTGCACCATACCAACGACCTGGGAGGACGGGACACCACCACTCAACACACCCTGGAACTCTTCTGAAGTCAAATCTCGTTTGACCAAATACTTCTCTGCAGCTGCCACCACAACATCTATTGTCTGTGATTTATGTTCCATTTCTGTGGTACAGTTGATAACCATTGCTATGAATGTTAAGGAGCCAACCTTAATGAAGCATACAGTTGAAGTGGGAAGTTGACATAAACCTTAGCCAAATACATTTAAACTCACTTTTTCACAATTCCTGACATTTAATCCTTGTAAAAATTCCCTGTTTTAGGTCAATTAGGATCACCACTTTATTTTAAGAATGTGAAATGTCAGAATAATAGTAGAGAGAATTATTTATCTCAGCTTTTATTTCTTTCGTCACATTCCCAGTGGGTCAGACGTTTACATACAGTCAATTAGTATTTGGTAGCATTGCCTTAAAATTGTTTAACTTGGGTCAAACGTTTCGGGTAGCCTTCCACAAGCTTCCCACAATAAGTTGGGTGGATTTTGGCCCATTCCTCTTGACAGAGCTGGTGTAACTGAGTCAGGTTGGTAGGCCTCCTTGCTCACACATGCTTTTTCAGTTCTGCCCACAAATATCTATAGGATTGAGGTCAGGTCTTTGTGATGACCACTCCAATACCTTGGCTTTGTTGTCCTTAAGCCAATTTGCCACAACTTTGGAAGTATGCTTGGGGTCGTTGTCCATTTGGAAGACCCATTTGCGACCCAAACTTCTGATCCACTGGAATTATGATAGTCTGTCTGTAAACAATTGTTGGAAAAATTACTTGTGTCATGCACAAAGTAGATGCCCTAACCGACTTGCCAAAACTATAGTTTGTTAACAAGAAATTTGTGGAGTGGTTGAAAAATGAGTTTTAATGACTAAGTGTATGTAAACTTCTGACTTCAACTGAATATCCCTTGTTGGCCTATCCCTCTGTGCTGGCATAGATCTACTACTCACAGGGATGCTCTCAGGATTCCTCACCCTTGACCCATCCTCCTCTACTTTCTTCATTGCCTCAGCATACGACACCTTCTGCACTACACTGACTCTACACACCTAAACCTGCCTCTCTCTCACCGGACACCTCTGATCCCCAGCAACATGGACACCCCTACAGTTGACGTAACTTTATCCACTGAAACTTCACAATCCTCTATCCCATGACCTCCTGCACACTTCCCACATCTTGGAATCTCCCTCCTCCAAACTGCTGCAACATGACCATAAACGTTGCACCTGAAACAGCTCAGTGGATTCAACACAAAGACTATAACAGGATAACTGATATATCCTTACATGACTTTGTTGGGAAAGACTCAACACTCAAAAGGACAGACAGTGACTCACTGATTCAACTGCACCCAACTCCTTTCCCTCCCACCCTGAAACCACAAATGGATCTGCCAAAATGTATGGATCCACTTTCTACTAACATGTAACTCCTACTGCACCAGGTTCTTCTTTATCATGTCCATTGATGCCAGGCTCTGGTTCTGAGCTCTTCTCCACACCTTCTACCTCACTTAACTCTCCCTCATTCATTTCCATTTCACCTCCAGAACTCAGTCTGGAACACGGCTCTCTCTGTTTGCTCTTGAATTATAACATTTGAAATGTCTCTATTCCTTTGAAACTTTTGTGAGTGAAAAGTTTACTGTTAATTTCTGATGCTTTATTTCAATTTTGTTTAGTATTTATTCCACCTACTTTGGCATTGTAAACATATGTTTCCCACGCCAATAAAGATATGTGAATTCAATTGAGAAAGAGAGAGCGAGAGAGAGCTCCATGTTAATGTATAGGGGACATGAGTCAGTCATGGTTACTCATGGTTATGTGATGAGGTAGCCCCGCCTGCGACTTCTAAATCAGTGTCGGCCCAATAGGGAATGTCCTCTTGGTGTAATGGTCAAGATGTTGGTTTCTCCCACGGTAGACCTGGGTTCATATCCCTTCAGTTACATTAAGCAGTCTATTCTCTGAAAGGGGTTAAGACAGCCTGTTCCCAACAGTGGGGTCAGTGGGATTGGATAGGAGCCTGTCTCTCCCTCTCTCTCTCTCTGACTGGAGGAGAGAAGTGAAATGGTGTGTCTCCTCTGGTCAACAATACTCACCTTGAGAGACTCCACAGCCTGTTGGAGCTCCTTCAGCTCCTTCTCTCTCTCCTGGAATCTCTGCTGGACCTTCTGCTGACTCATCCCCAGCTGCCTCTGTGGAGAATCACTCTTCAATGAGCTATCAAGCTTTATTTGTCCAGTAGATCAATAATATAGTAATGTGACATAGGACCCATAGAAGATAGTATAAGAATATTTTGAAGATAAATACAAAACGCAGAGGATGAGAGGACTAAAAACTAGAGTACTAATAGTCAATAGGGAATTGTAAATAGGAGTTGGGTTTCAGTTCAACATCTGTTAGGATCTGTGGAATGTCAGCCATGAACTCAGAGCTACATGTGCCACGTTTTCATTGGTCTGTACATTGAGTCTGGAGTGGGATACTTGTCCTGCAGCAAGGACCTCTGATTGGCCAACCCCAGGCTAGGGTGGGGGGTTATAAGTGGCATCCCGTCCTTTGTTCTGTTGTGAAAATCTGTAGGACAGGGAAGACTGAAAGTCTAATTTTCAGCATAGCAGCTAGGATTTGTCCTGCTCAAATAAATCTATTTCCTCTTCTTGACTTGCTTTGGGGCCTGTGTTGTTGAAGAATAACCTCAGTTGCAAAAAATAGGAATTAAAATGTTGTGAAAGTGTCTGTGTGAAAATATATTATTGTTGTTATGTGAATGATCATAGTTTTAACAGAACACAAATCAGGGAGCTGATTGGGTGTTCGATAACAAATGATCACAGTGTTTGATAACAAACGATAATGGTGTTTGATAACGAATGATAACAGTGATTGATATTGAATGATAATGGTGTTTGACTTTGGAAAATGGTGATACATTTACAGAATCTGGGTTAACATATCTATATACTCATGGGTTGTGTTCATATTTGTTCTGCTGAGGATCCATTTCATTTGAATGATCTCATATTCAAACAGCCTTAGTTTCTACTGTATCTTTAATTCTTTGTTTATCAGACAGTCACCAACAAGTTGTTCTGGTCTTACCTGTTTCTCAGTCCTCTCTGCGGCAGCTGACACTGTATCATGGCCTTTATGTTCATCCATCACACAAAGCAGACAGATACACTGCTGATCGGTACGACAGTAAACCTCCAGCAGTTTGTCATGATGAGAGCAGATTTTCTCCTGTAGTTGTGCGGTGGCTTTGACCAGCTTGTGCTTCTTGAAAGCAGGAAATTCATAGTGAGGTTGGAGGTGAGTCTCACAGTAAGAGGCCAGACACAGCAGACAGGACATGAGGGCTTTCTGCTTTCTGGTCCCAGTGCAGAAATCACACACCACATCTCCAGGTCCAGCATAGCACAGAGCAGGAGGGGGAGCAGCCTGGACTCCTGTCTTCTTCAGTTTCTCCACCACCTCAGCCAACATGTTATTTTTCCTCAGATTAGGCCTTGGAGTGAAGGTCTCTCTGCACTGAGGACAGCTATAGACCCCTTTCAGAACATCCTGATCCCAGCAGTCCTCAATACAGCTCCTAAAGTAACTGTGCCCACAGGGGATGGTGACTGGCTCTTTCAGTAGATCCAGACAGACAGAACAACAGAACTGGTCCTGGTCCAGCAGAACTCCCTTCTGAGCCATTGGGACGGATATTCACTCTCACACAGACAGACAAGACAGAGACTCAGATCAGTTTAGTTTCCTCAGAAGAGAGTTTGTGAAGGGGAGGGACTTCCTGGTTCTGCCAGAGGGCTGGGGTTAGAGGGAGGGAAGGAGGGAGTGAGAGAGGGAGGGGTTAGAGGAAGGGAAGGAGAGAGAGAAAACTGCAGGCAAAATTGAGAAGGAGAGAAATATTTTAGTTCCTAGGTTAGGACCCTTAATATGGAATAAATTAAATAGACTGGTTAGAATATATAAAGGGTAACAGTTTCTATGAAGTACATATCTATAATGCTTTTAATGAATATTGTAATGTCTTAAACTGATATGCTGTGATACTAACGATAAGCCTCCATAATAACTCATACATGGTACTAAAACTGTACAATGTGTTATAGATAATTAGCTACAATGGGGGGAGGGGGGACTTGAAATGGATATAATGTACTGTAGGTGAAATGAATACTGGATGTATTGACTGATCATTGAGAATGATGGAACACTTTACATTACAGTGTGTTTATTGGTGTGTAATTGTTCCTGTTAGTACAGTGGTGTAACAAGTACTGTGATGCCTCATTCTTCCACTGTACTAGGAGCAGTAACCCTAACCAGTAATAAGGCTACTGGAATGGAAAGTGGTACAGGAAATATAAAGTAAGGATTTATACATGTCATCTATGATATACTGTATGTAATGATATGTCTCTGTCTTCTAGATGGTGTTCTATACTGTATGTAATGATATGTCTCTGTCTTCTAGATGGTGTTCTATACTGTATGTAATGATATGTCTCTGTCTTCTAGATGGTGTTCTATACTGTATTTAATGATATATCTCTGTCTTCTAGATGGTGTTCTATACTGTATGTAATGATATGTCTCTGTCTTCTAGATGGTGTTCTATACTCTATGTAGTGATATGTCTCTGTCTTCTAGATGGTGTTCTATACTGTATGTAATGATATGTCTTCTAGATGGTGTTCTATACTGTATGTAATGATATGTCTCTGTCTTCTAGATGGTGTTCTATACTGTATGTAATGATATGTCTCTGTCTTCTAGATGGTGTTCTATACTGTATGTAAATATATGTCTCTGTCTTCTAGATGGTGTTCTATACTGTATGTAATGATATGTCTCTGTCTTCTAGATGGTGTTCTATACTGTATGTAATGATATGTCTTCTGTCTTCTAGATGGTGTTCTATACTTTATGAATTCTGAGGATTTAAAATATGAATCTATTAGAATCTATGTGGTTAATAAAGTTGTTAAAGTTGTTATTGTTTCACTTAAACGTTTCATTTTGGGACCAAAAGTTGATCAAACATCTTCTTTCTGTCTAGAAAACAAACAACAAACGTTGTCAATGTTTCTGTCTTTTTCAGCTGTTGTTCTACACTTCAAAGTGCTCCACTTTTCTGTTGATCGTTGAAGAAACAATGTTATTCAATGTAACAGAGTGATTTATCACAGTGTCAGACTGTTACATAGACATTAATCATGGTTCCTTTCCATGTCAATGTAACAGAGTGATCTATCACAGTGTCAGACTGTTACATAGACATTAATCATGGTTCCTTTCCATGTCAATGTAACAGAGTGATCTATCACAGTGTCAGACTGTTACATAGACATTAATCATGGTTCCTTTCCATGTCAATGTGGATTCGTAATAACACTGTGTTATAATAGTGCTTTGACCAAGAAGCTGCTGGGAAACGCGTCAGCAATTCATATCATTGAAGGGAATTAAGCTGTCGTCCTGAACTTTCTTTTTCCACTTGTCACATCCTGACCAGTAAAGAGGTTATTTTGTTATTATAGTATGGTCAGGGCGTGGCAGGGGGGTGTTTGTTTTGTGTGTTTTGGGATTTTGGGTTTGATCTATGTTATCTATTTCTGTTTACCTTTCTATTTCTTCTATTTCTATGTTGTGTATGTTTGATTTGATCTCTAATTGGAGGCAGCTGATCCTCGTTGCCTCTGATTAGAGATCATATTTAAGTAGGGGTTTTTCTTCATGGGTTTTGTGGGTAGTTGTTTCCTTGTATAGTCAGTGCACCTTACGGGACTGTTTTTCGTCGTTGTTTTTGTGTTAAGTGTGGTTCTTTAACCTGCCTGGGCTAGGGGGCAGTATTTTCACGGCCGGATAAAAAACATACCTGATTTAAACTTGTTACTACTCTTGCCCAGAAACTAGAATATGCATATTATTAGTAGATGTGTTTTGGGATTTTGGGTTTGATCTATGTTATCTATTTCTATGTTTACCTTTCTAGTTCTTCTATTTCTATGTTGTGTATGTTTGGGTTGATCTCTAATTGGAGGCAGCTGATCCTCGTTGCCTCTGATTAGAGATCATATTTAAGTAGGGGTTTTTCTTCATGGGTTTTGTGGGTAGTTGCTTCCTTGTATAGTCAGTGCACCTAACAGGACTGTTTTTCATCATTTTTGTGTTAAGTGTGGTTCTTTAATAAATAAGAGGATGAGCACTATACCCATTGCATTTTGGTCCGATGATACTTCCTCCTCAGACGACGAAGAACATGACACCACTTTCCTATTTGAAGTCATTTAAACTTTATCTGAGCTTGATTAAACTTGACTGGTACAATGGAACAAATAGAACAATGCTAAAAGTTCAAAACCCTGACCACCTGATGCTCCAGGGAGGCAAAAGCAAACACTCAAAGTATTTGAAAGATTTCAAATAGTATTTGAACCCAGGTCAGTAGTGGATGATGTCGGTGTATTGGTACTGAATATACCAGAGATGGAGACAGGACAGACTGGAACAGAACCAGTGAGACCCAGACCAAGACTCAACCACTAGAGACCTCTAGAACCATGTGGCCCACCTGTAAGGAGACCAAGACCAGTTTAAATGTGTCTCACCTGTAATGAGACCAAGACCAGTTTAAATGTGTCTCACCTGTAATGAGACCAAGACCAGTTTAAATGTGTCTCACCTGTAATGAGACCAAGACCAGTTTAAACTGTAACCTGTACACAGTGTTACAACTGTGGAGGAGAGTACAGACCTCACCAGTACCCAGCATATAGAAAACAGTGTTACAACTGTGGCATGAAGAACCACTTCTCACTCAAATGCAGGCAGCGGAGACAACAAAATACAGTACACTGTGTCAACTAGGACCAGGACAACAGCGGTGACAATGACTACAGTGAGGGGTCCTTGGGTGAACTCTTTGTGGGAACAGTCACACTTACAGGACCAGAGGAGGACTGGACTGCTACCTACAAGACTAACGGAACTGACATTGTGTTTAAACGTGACTCTGGATCACAGGTCAACATCATACAGTGATCCATGTACCTAACTTACTGGGTCTAGTGAAACGGGTTCATATGGTGAAATGACTCATGTTGAGGATGCAGATGCTGATGTTTTTCAGGGAAGAGGAAAACTCAACGTGCAGCACAACATGGAGTTAGAACAGCCAGATAGACCAGTGTTCCATGTACCTAGAAAGATCTCATTTTCACTAAGAGACCAGCTAAAAGCATAGATACTGTAGACCAGTGATCCATGTACCTAGAAAGGTCTCATTATCACTAAGAGACCAGCTAAAAGCAGAGATACTGTAGACCAGTGATCCATGTACCTAGAAAGGTCTCATTTTCACTAAGAGACCAGCTAAAAGCAGAGATACTGTAGACCAGTGATCCATCTACCTAGAAAGGTCTCATTATCACTAAGAGACCAGCTAAAAGCAGAGATACTGTAGACCAGTGATCCATGTACTTAGAAAGGTCCCATTATCACTAAGAGACCAGCTAACCGCAGGACTCTCCAGAGGGTGGTGGGTTCAGCCCAACGCATCACCGGGGCCACACTGCCTCCCCTCCAGGACATCTACACCACCCGGTGTCACAGGAAGGCCAAGAAGATCATCAAGGACCTCAGCCACCCGAGCCACGGCCTGTTCACCCCTCTACATCTAGAAGATCATCAAGGACCTCAGCCACCCGAGCCACTGCCTGTTAACCCTTCTACCATCTAGAAGATCATCAAGGACCTCAGCCACGGTACCACCAGGGATACTCTACCCTGTCCTGAACTTTAGTCACTGTCACTAGACAGCTACCACCAGGTTACTCTACCCTGTCCTGAACTTTAGTCACTGTCACTAGACAGCTACCACCAGGTTACTCTACCCTGTCCTGAACTTTAGTCACTGTCACTAGACAGCTACCACCAGGTTACTCTACCCTGCCCTGAACTTTAGTCACTGTCACTAGACAGCTACCACCAGGTTACTCTACCCTGCACCTTAGAGGCTGCTGCCCTGTGTACATAGTCATGGAATCACTGGGCACTTTAATAATGTGTACTGTTTTACCCACTTCATATGTATATACTGTATTCTAGTCCTGGTTCATCCTATATAACTACTGCTGTCCACTTCATATGTATATACTGTATTCTAGTCATGGTTCATCCTATATAACTACTACTGTACATATGCAATTCTTCAGATATACTACAAATGTACTCCAAATTGTCTATGCATCACATCACAGTACACAGTATATATATATATATATATATATATATATATATATATATCATTGCTTGTCCTAGTATTTTCTTTTACTTTTTAGATTTGCCCTCTGTGAGCTAGGAACACAAGCATTGCTAGATATTACTGCACTGTTGGAGCCAGGAACACAAGCATTTCACTACACCCACAATAACATCTGATAAATATGTGTACGCGACCAATAAAATAAAATGTGATTGTATTGTTGAAAGTGTTAGATAATTCTCAATCCGTGTTGTGTCTTGTCTAAGAACATATAATAACCATATATCACACCTCCTCAGGACTTATTGATTAATTACAACACATAGGTGTATTATAAGGCATTATAAAGGACATTAAAATAATGATACATACGTACTTCATAGAAACTGTTACCCTTCATATATTCTAACAACTCACATTTTAAGATTCATTATGTCATTTGTTCCATGTTAAGGGCTCTAACCTTGGAACAAAACTATTTGTCTCCCTCTTGCTGTTGCATGCAGTTCCTCTCTCTCTTCCTCCATTCCTCTAACCCCTCCCTCCTTCTAACCCCACCCCTCTGGCAAAACCAGGAAGTCCCTCCCCCTTCCACAAACTCTCTTCTGAGGAAACGAAACTGATCTGAGTCTCTGTGTCGTCTGTCTGCTGTGTGTGATGGATGAACATAAAGGCCATGATACAGTGTCAGCTGCAGCAGAGAGGACTGAGAAACAGGTAAGACCAGAACAACTTGTTGGTGACTGTCTGATAAACAAAGAATTAAAGATACAGTAGGAACTAAGGCTGTTTGAATATGAGATCATTCAAATGAAAATGGATCCACAAATATGAACACAAACTTTGAGTATATATGTAATACCCTTGTTTGAACCAAGTATTGAGTTTATTTGTTATAATTAATTGCTATTATATTTAAAAGATGATTGAATTGCTCCTAAACTGTAATGTTGTTGATGCATTATGCTTTTTGAAGAAATATTTATTTAATGAATAAGTGAATAGTTTGTTTTACTTTGAATTTTAAGTTTTGACCAATACGGTCGCTTGTTAAGCTTTTGTGGCCAATGGGAGTTGACCTGGTTAACGGGAGGGAAAAGACGTTGATGAAAGGATGGCCGTTTTACCTCAGGACGGTTGGTGAAGAAAAATGATAAAATAAGACGACAGAACTACAACAAAACCCATAGCTACTAAGACATGAAGGAAAATACATATTTTATTTTATAAAAGAGTTGTTATAATTTTGTTAAAAACTTAGTAGATACTGAAGCTACCGTCTCGTCGTGGAGGTATTAGCCAACCTAGAGGTTAGCATCGTGTGACACCGGGAGATAATTGCTTGGGAAGCTTAACGAGTTGGTGTTGCCATGGGGATATCGGTAACGGCTAAGGAGGACTGTCTGCATGGGTAGCTGTGTTGCCATGGGGATATCGGTAACGGCTAAGGAGGACTGTCTGCATGGGGAGCTGTGCTGCCATGGGGATATCGGTAACGGCTAAGGAGGACTGTCTGCATGGGGAGCTGTGTTGCCATGGGGATATCGGTAACGGCTAAGGAGGACTGTCTGCATGGGGAGCTGTGTTGCCATGGGGATATCGGTAACGGCTAAGGAGGACTGTCTGCATGGGGAGCTGTGCTGCCTTGGACTTGGTGAGGAAACCTGCATGGAACTGCCATACTTCGCTGAGGGAATATCTACCAAGTAGTGAGTAACCACAACCTGAGGTGCTTCAGGATATTTCTGGGTGTCATCAATTTTTTTTGAGCTCCAACGGTTTATTTAAGCAAACTTGAAATAATTTGGACACGGGTTGTGCACGACTCATTGGGGTTTATTATTTTTTATTTCTTTTGATGTTGTGTCTGAAAATGTATTTGTGTTTGAAAAATGTTTTAATACACATATGGAACGTTATGTATGTTGCCTTGGTGGAGTCATTCATTGTTTCAATTTAATTTAATGCATGGTCTATCCTGATTCAATAACAGAAACCTATAATCATTTCATCTGAACTTAATACCCTATTGTCATAACCCTAGATAGTTTACAATAGGAATTCTTATTGGAGATGTCCTTCTCACCTAACATCCCATGCTGTTGAGGCACTCTACATAAGTTAATATTGTGAGAGTCATATTCGAGCCTGGTGAGAGGGTTACATATAGATATGTTAATCCAGATTCTCCAAATGTATCACCATTTTCTAAAGTCAAACACTATTATCATTCTGAATGGCCTTTAATGAGTCCAAAGTTCAGTCTCAACCCCTTAATACATGTAGGCCTACCATAAAAACTATAATCATTCACATAGCAACATAATATAATATTGTAAAGGGACTTCCTCAGGATTGTAGACCTTCCTCTCTGTGGGCCCTATGTCACATGACTATACTATTGATCTACTGGACTAATAAAGCTTGATAGCTCATTGAAGAGTGATTCTCCACAGAGGCAGCTGGGGATGAGTCAGCAGAAGGTCCAGCAGAGATTCCAGGAGAGAGAGAAGGAGCTGAAGGAGCTCCAACAGGCTGTGGAGTCGCTCAAGGTGAGTATTGTTGACCAGAGGAGACACACCATTTCACTTCTCTCCTCCAGTCAGAGAGAGGTAGAGGGGCCCCTCTCCAATCCCACTGACCCCACTGTTGGGAACAGGCTGTCTGGACCCCTTTCAGAGAATAGACTGCTTTATGTAACTGACAGGATATGAACCCAGGTCTACCGTGGGATAAACCAACATCTTGACCATTACACCAAGAGGACATTCCCTATTGGGCCGACACTGATTTAGAAGTTGCAGGCGGGGCTACCTCATCACATAACCATGAGTAACCATGACTGACTCATGTCCCCATTACATTAACATGGAGCTCTCTCTCAATTCAATTCAAAGATCTTTATTGGCATGGGAAACATATCTTTACTATGCCAAAGCAAGTGAAGTAGATAATAAACTATCATGAATGAACAGTAAACTTTACACAACATTTATTTTCAAAAGAATAGAGACATTTCAAATGTTATAATTCAAGAGCAAACAGAGAGAGCCGTGTTCCAGACTGAGTTCTGGAGGTGAAATGGAAATGAATGAGGGAGAGTTAAGTGAGGTAGAAGGTGTGGTGAAGAGCTCAGAACCAGAGAAGTATTTGGTCATATGAGATTTGACTTCAGAAGAGATCCAGGGTGTGTTGAGTGGTGGTGTCCCGTCCTCCCAGGTCGTTGGCATGGTGCAAGAGCAGATAGGGTCAAAGTAGTGGTATGGGGTAGTGGGTTTTTAATGAGTGTAGGGTTAGTTGGAAGGGTGTTTTTTTATTAAGTAAAATAGATTTATATTGCAGTCCAGTTGGGGGCGGTAATGCAACATATTGGATGCCAACCGCCGTTAACCTCTTACATCTAGATGTTCCGCTACCATTTTAAATACAAGACTCTCCTCTATCTAACCACATTGTCCGATTTCAAAAAGGCTTTACAACGAAAGCAAAACATTAGATTATGTCAGCAGAGTACCCAGCCAGACATAATCACACACCCATTTTTCAAGCTAGCATATGTCACAAAAACCAAAACCACAGCTAAATGCAGCACTAACCTTTGATGATCTTCATCAGATGACACTCCTAGGACATTATGTTATACAATACATCCATGTTTTGTTCAATCAAGTTCATATTTATATCAAAAAACAGCTTTTTACATTAGCATGTAAAAAGAACGCCAGATTTGTTCCTTGTCAGCTCGGGGATTCAATCCAGCAACCTTTCGGTTACAGGCCCAATGTTCTAACCACTAGACTACCTGCTGCCCGGCCCAGCGCTCTAACCACTAGGATACCTGCTGCCCGGCAAAACGCTCTAACCACTAGACTACCTGCTGCCCGGCCAAACGCTCTAACCACTAGACTACCTGCTGCCCGGCAAAACGCTCTAACCACTAGGCTACCTGCTGCCCGGCAAAACGCTCTAACCACTAGGCTACCTGCTGCCCGGCAAAACGCTCTAACCACTAGGCTAACTGCTGCCCGGCCAAACGCTCTAACCACTAGGCTACCTGCCACCTCTACACTCTAACCACTAGACTACCTGCCACCTCTACACTCTAACCACTAGACTACCTGCTGCCCTTTCACAGAGGTCTAGTTTACGTTTACATGTGAGTCATTTAGCAGACACTCTTATCCAGAGCCACTAGGGTTAAGAGCCCAAATCTGCCTAAAAAAGGTGATTTACAGATTTTTCACCTAGTCTGCTCGGGGATTCGAACAAGCCACCTTTCAGTTACTGCCCAACGTTCTTAACCACTAGATTACAAACCACTAAATGTTAAACACAAAGTCAAATGGTGGTAGATAAATGGTAAGCTGGTTAAATAAAAGACTGCTGTTATAACTTTCAGACTGCCATTGTTTTGGGGAAATAGGGACATGTCTATTTCTCCAATTATCTCTAATAGATGTATTTATTTAATGGTTTGAAGTTCTACACCATTTTAATCAGGATAACTTATTATTTCTAATGATATAAGTTTGAGCAGCTTAGTTATGGTATGTCTGTTTATTTCACTAAATATCTCACAAATGTGTAAATTTAGATGTTTTCATGTCAGACACCATTTTAATCAGGAGAATCTCCTCTTTCTAATGACATAAGGTTGGGCAGCGTCCTCTGCTGTCATCGTTTACTAGACCAGAAATAGTCAGAAGTTGCCAGTTTTTTCCTACTTCCTGGTAATGCAGACATAAACACACTTGGCACCATCGAGGTGCGGATGTTTACTTTCTGCACCAGTTGTTATTTTTCAGTTTGGTCCTAAGAACAGGTTTTAGTGGTCAAATAAGAAGGTAGACATTTTTTGGTGCCATTTAGGGGAAATGGAATTCTAAGGATCATTCCAGTCAGAAGAGGCTCTGTGAAGGTTCGTTTCAATTCATTTGCTATGGCCTCGCTAGTGTTCCAGCTCAGACAACGTTCTTTGGTCGTTTTGACTCGTTCTATTGTCCAGCCTACTAGGACTCAGGGGACAGAGGCTGGGTCTATCTCTGCTACGGGGCAGGCTACTGGAGGGGGGACCAGGAGGGAGGAGAGTAGAGCAGGGCCAAGCGGTGTTCTGTACCTGCCTGTCCAGGAGGGGGGACAAGGCCTGGTGGACCTGGAGAGCAGGGTGGCAGTGTTCTGACTCAATGAGGTGCAGAGACCTACTGTCTGTCTTTCTCTCTCTCTGTCTCTCTCTCTCTCTCAACAGCGCTCTGCACAGGCAGCAGTGGAGGACAGTGATCAGATCTTTACTGAGCTGATCCGCTCCATTGAGAGAAGGAGCTCTGAGGTGAAGGAGCTGATCAGAGCCCAAGAGAAGGCTCAAGTCAGTCAAGCTGAAGGACTCCTGGAGCAACTGAAGGAGGAGATAGCTGAGCTGAGGAAGAGAAGCATTGAGCTGGAGCAGCTCTCACACACAGAGGATCACATCCATTTCCTCCGGGTAACTAAACTGCCTATTTACATGTGATATGAAATTAACTTAATGTGAAACTATTCATCTCAATCATTTTGTTGTCCTGTCTGTCTCTCTCTGTCCGCCCCTCTCTCTCTCTTTGTTCCTCTTTCTTTGTCTCTCTCTCTCTCTCTCTCTCTCTCTCTCTCTCTCTCTCTCTCTCTCTCTCTCTCTCTCTCTCTCTCTCTCTATCTCTCTCTCTCTCTCCAGAGTTATCAGTCTCTCTCCAGTATCAAGGTATCTTCAGACTTACCCAGCACCGTTGTCCATCCTCTTCAGTACTTTGGAGATGTGAGTAAGACTGTGTCTGAACTGAGAGAGAAACTAGAAGACTTCCTTAATGGAGAATGGACCAAGATCTCCACTACAGGTGTGTTGAAAACAATAAGAACATTAACTTTAGACCATTTAAAGTTCCCTACTAGTCATATACATTTGGAATATGGTATGATGATAACATTCCCTCTCTCTGTCAATGTGTTTGTGTGTCTGTAGTGAATATAGTGGATGTTGTACTGCCTCCAGAGCCCAAGACCAGAGAACAGTTGTTACAATGTGAGTCTCTTTATTGTGAAGTAACTAACAGTCTCTTTTTACTGACACTCCTAACAATCCCTCTAGAAATATATAGCAATAGTAGATCTAATCAAAGACTGGGTATCTATCAGACTCCTCATATTTCTCTGATTTGATCTCTGCTGTGCTCTAATCAAAGAGGGTAGATACATTATCTGACTTAACTTATTGTTCTGACTCCCCTCATTGGTCTCTGCTCTGCTCTTCTCCCAGATTCCTGTCAGCTCACACTGGACTCAAACACAGCACACACACACCTCTCTCTGTCTAAAGGGAACAGAAAAGTGACCTATACAGGCAAAGTCAAACCATATCCTGACCATCCAGACAGATTCACCAACCAGTGGCAGGTTCTGTGTAGAGAGGGTCTGTCTGGACGCTGTTACTGGGAGGTTGAGTGGACTGGTGATGTTTATACAGCAGTCTCATATAAAGACATCAGCAGAACAGAGAAAGGTAATACATTTGGAGACAATAACAAGTCCTGGAGTTTATATTACTACAGAGGTGGTTATTGTTTCAGACACAATAATGTTGAGACTAAAGGATCAGGCCCTCAGTCCTCCAGAGTAGGAGTGTACCTGGATCACAAGGCAGGTACTCTGTCCTTCTACAGTGTCTCTGACACAATGACCCTCCTCCACAGAGTCCAGACCACATTCACTCAGCCCCTCTATCCTGGGTTTTGTCCCTATGGTACTGCTGAGCTGGTTAAACTGTAGTAGGGTCCACATTGATACTAGTCATGCTGGTGTAGTCTATAGCTGAGCTGGTTAAACTGTAGTAGGGTCCACATAGGTACTAGTCATGCTGGTGTAGTCTATAGCTGAGCTGGTTAAACTGTAGTAGGGTCCACATAGATACTAGTCATGCTGGTGGTGATGGTCCCCAGATGTGATGATTCATTCTACTCTGTTTTATGTACAATAATTTAACTGATTTGATCTTCAGATGTTCTGAATTAAAATAAACATTTAATGTATTCATATTTATTTAATTGCAATGTTTTAATCTTGTACATTTCCATGAATCATGATGTATGGTGTTGATGTATATTGGTTGTCATTTAGAACCATTGATATGTTTTCTCAGTTGGTTCTCTGTCTCTATGTAATTCTCCTCAGTATCATTGATCAGCTTGTAGGCTCGGCCCTAATTGATGTGTTCTCTGTCACCTGGAGCTGCATGGAAAATGGTCCAGGAACAAAAGGACAATTCAGGACTAGTCAGCCCACTACAAGCTGGAATCACTTACTTTCTACTAAAGTATATGGTCTGGTTTCCCAGACACAGATTAATCCTAGTCCTGGACTAAAAAGCATGTTCAATGTAGATGTCCAGGAAACCGGCCCTAAATGTGTCCTCTTTCATCCTCCCATGCTGCTCAGTCCAGCAACATTAAACCTGTCCAGCAGGTGGTGTTATTGACCAAACAATAAAACCAGCAGATATCTTGACTTGCCACTCAGTATATCAGTAATGTTCAGAATAGTACTTTAATCTCATTGGAGATTGATGGTATTTTTAATCCACTATCCAGAGTCAGGAACAGATGAAGTTAGGTCTGCTACTGTTCAGTGATTAAATATGATTTATGGTGATGGGAAATAAAAAATACAACACTAAACTTCATCTAGTAATAGTTTTCCTTTGTTATTTATTCCAAGGTGTGTCTTTAACTTGTAAATGGATTGTGTGGAGGTGAGCTAGTGGTGTGGGTGAATATTCCAGTTGTGTTTAGGCATCTTCATGTCTGACATCCCCCAGTTCTGTTCAGACCCATTGAACTGGGTCACATTCTAAATGGTGACTTGTATTGATAGTCCATACTGGACTTTACTATGGTTCTACATACAGTATCTGTATTGATAGTCCATACTGGGTTTTACTATGGTTCTACATACAGTATCTGTATTGATAGTCCATACTGGGCTTTACTATGGTTCTACATACAGTATCTGTATTGATAGTCCATACTGGGCTTTACTATGGTTCTACATACAGTATCTGTATTGATAGTCAATACTGGGCTTTACTATGGTTCTACATACAGTACCTGTATTGATAGTCCATACTGGGCTTTACTATGGTTCTACATACAGTATCCATACCTGTATTGATGATGGCCTCATCCTTCAGCTGCACAAAGAAAGCCAGGGACTGCAGTGTGCTCCAGTCTCCAGCAGGGGGCAGTAAAACCCTATGGACCTGAAAGGGAAAGTGAGGAGTAAAAATCAAAGGTGAATTGACATTGATGTTTCCACGGAGACCTGAGTCATATTCACTAGACACCAAACTGAAGAAAATGAAACTGACCTTAAGAAAATAAAAGTGTTTTGCTACAGTGTGCCCTAACGAATATAACCCTGGATTCAAATATCAATAAGCCTGTAACGTCTTGTACGATCTCAGGTAAAGGTGTGTCAAATGGAAGGGCAAGTCTCACCACTGAGAGGAAAACATCCCTGGTCCACCTCTGCATCAGGTCAGCTATGTTGATCAGTACTGTCCCAGGGATGCTGGGAGCAGAGATGAACTCCCCTGACCTGGTACCACCTATGGAGTTGCCATTTTAATATCAGTTTAACCCCATTACTGCTATAACACACATCAACCATGTTAATAGAATGAAATGGATCCAGGTTCCATTTATTCTACAATAGATTTCATCACAGGTCACTTGGTAAGTTTGTTAATATCTCCAAAGTGGTCTGAAATCAAGATGACTGCAGGTCTGAATGCCAAACTAATGGGGGGAAGTGGCTCCATCTAATAAGATGGTATTTAGAGGTATGAACCTTTGCTATTGGGGTGAATAATCTTTAACATAAAGTACTAGTCAAAAGTTTGGAAAACCCTTGAATGAGTAGGTGTTTTCGGAGAAACCACACGCTTGCTCTGTGAATGAGGAAATATATTACTATTTCTCCATCGAGTTTTGGGAGAAACCACACGCTTGCTCTGTGAATGAGGAAATATATTACTATTTCTCCATCGAGTTTTGGGAGAAACCACACGCTTGCTCTGTGAATGAGGAAATATATTACTATTTCTCCATCGAGTTTTGGGAGAAACCACACGCTTGCTCTGTGAATGAGGAAATATATGACTGTTTCTCCTTCGAGTTTTGGGAGAAACCACACGCTTGCTCTGTAAATGCACGTGAGATCTATGCACATTTCTCCCAAATAATATGAGAGAAATGGGGCTCTTGCTCTTACATGTCAGGACTGTTTTCTTTGTACATAACCATGTCTCTGGACTTTACACATCTCCTGAAATATGTGGCGTTAAAGACTCTGGTGACTATGGATTGTCCTTCAAGTGTTGTCTGTAAATCCACATGTTGTAACACCCGATCTAGACTGGCCATTATCTTGCTGCTTCTACTGTCTGCAATCTGACCCAGGTGCTGATGTTCTTCCCCCTGCCCAATTATATGGGTTGGCGCCCCCCCCCCCCTTGGGTTGTGCCGTGGCGGAGATCTTTGTGGGCTATACTCGGCCTTGTCTTCGGACGGTAAGTTGGTGGTTGTAGATATCCCTCTAGTGGTGTGGGGTCTGTGCTTTGGCAAAGTGGGTGGGGTTATATCCTGCCTGTTTGGCCCTGTCCGGGGGTATCATCGGATGGGGCCACAGTGTCTTCTGATCCCTCCTGTCTCAGCCTCCAGTATTTTTGCTGCAGTAGTTTATGTGTCGGGGGGCTAGGGTCAGTCTGTTACATCTGGAGTATTCTCTTGTCTTATCCGGTGTCCTGTGTGAATGTAAATATGCTCTCTCTAATTCTCTCTTTCTCTCTTTCTTTCTTTCTCTCGGAGGACCTGAGCCCTAGGACCATGCCTCAGGACTACCTGGCATGATGACTCCTTGCTGTCCCCAGTCCACCTGGCCATGCTGCTGCTCCAGTTTCAACTGTTCTGCCTGCAGCTACGGAACCCTGACCTGTTCACCGGACGTGCTTGTTGCACCCTCGACAATTACTATGATTATTATTATTTGACCATGCTGGTCATTTACGAACATTTTAACATCTTGACCATGTTCTGTTATAATATCCACCCGGCACAGCCAGAAGAGGACTGGCCACCCCTCATAGCCTGGTTCCTCTCTAGGTTTCTTCCTAGGTTTTTGGCCTTTCTCAGGAGTTTTTCCTAGGGAGTTTTTCCCAGCCACCGTGCTTCTTTCACATGCATTGCTTGCTGTTTGGGGTTTTAGGCTGGGTTTCTGTACAGCACTTTGAGATTTCAGCTGATGTACGAAGGGCTATATAAATAGATTTGATTTGATTTGATTTGATTAAATAGGCAGAGGGACCTGAAGTTTCTGCAAATGGATGTAAGAAATGTTCTGCCCGAAGCCTGATTTTGTGGATATATGGATAAAAACTGCAGACCCTAATGTATTTATGCTTTCTGAAACCTGGCTCAAAAAACCTATTACACTCAAAAAAATTGGCATAAATGGTTAGAATGGTTTTAGTGCAGATGGTAAATCTAAGGGTGGTGGTGTTGCTGTATACGTAAAACACAGCGGTCGTTCTGACATCTACTAAACCTCAGCATTTTGAATATCTGTCTTTGAACCTAAACCTTTGCTCCTGTTTAAATAGTGTTGTATCTTGTTGTTATAGACCACCTGCTACTGTTGGCTCTCTGGATTGTATTTTCAAATTGTTATCACAGCATGTCAACTCTGAGTTTGTCCTGATGGGTGATCTGAATCAGGATTGGTTATTAACATCTAACTCTGATCAACTCTAAATTCTATGCAATACCTATAATCTCACTCAGATTGTCAACAGTGTAACTAGGTTGAATATAAAGTATCCTCTGAAATCCTCTTTGATTGATTTGATCTTAACCAATACTCCTCATCGTTTTAATGCTTCTGGTATTTTTGCAAATGATATAAGTGATCACTGTGCCATTGCCTGTGTGAGAGATGGTTAAATTCCTAAGCATTCTCCATGTGTCATTACGAAAAGAAACCGGAAGCTGTTTGATATTCCAGGTTTTTTACATGATGTATCTAGCATTGAATGGAATAGAATGGAATTAATCCCTGATGTTGAACTAGCCTTTTCTTACTTCCACAATGCATTCCAGGATGTACGCAATAGGCCCCTTTAAATAAATTCAGGATTAAGGGCAGAGAGAACCCTTGGTTTACTGAGGAACGTACTAAAATCATACGGGAACTAAATGCTATGTGGGCTGAAGCAAGAGGGTTCTGGTTCGGCGGATGATTGGATGGCTTTTAAACGTCTTCGAAATATGTGTGTGGCTATGATCCGAAAAGTGAAAGCAGACCAATACCTGAAATCTACTTCAGATCATTTAAATAATCCCTCCACATTTTGACAAGTAGTGAAAGGTTTGGAGTGAAAAGAAGATTCACAGCTTCCCAAACTATTGTTGGTCGACACACAGGTAGTAACTGAGAGAACCTCCATTCTGAAAGCCTTGAACCAGCATTTTATAGACGCAGGCAGTTTATTTGAAAAGGTCAAAAGGTCTAAATGAGCCCCCTATGAATTTACCTGACACCCCTGTGTACTCCTTCACCAGGTTCTCCTTCTCATCCCTGACACCCCTGTGTACTCCTTCACCAGGTTCTCCTTCTCATCCCTGACACCCCTGTGCACTCCTTCACCAGGTTCTCCTTCTCATCCCTGACACCCCTGTGTACTCCTTCACCAGGTTCTCCTTCTCATCCCTGACACCCCTGTGCACTCCTTCACCAGGTTCTCCTTCTCACCCCTGACACCCCTGTGTACTCCTTCACCAGGTTCTCCTTCTCATCCCTGACACCCCTGTACACTCCTTCACCAGGTTCTCCTTCTCATCCCTGACACCCCTGTGTACTCCTTCACCAGGTTCTCCTTCTCACCCCTGACACCCCTGTGCACTCCTTCACCAGGTTCTCCTTCTCACCCCTGACACCCCTGTGTACTCCTTCACCAGGTTCTCCTTCTCATCCCTGACACCCCTGTGTACTCCTTCACCAGGTTCTCCTTCTCATCCCTGACACCCCTGTTTACCTCTTCACCAGGTTCTCCTTCTCATCCCTGACACCCCTGTGTACTCCTTCACCAGGTTCTCCTTCTCATCCCTGACACCCCTGTGCACCTCTTCACCAGGTTCTCCTTCTCTTCCTTCTCTGTTTCAGAAGTGAGAAAAGCCCTGAAAGAAATTGATAGAAAAAAATCCCCTGGCCCTGATGAACTAGACCCCTGCTTCCTACACCTAGCTGCTGACATCATTGCTCCCCCCCTATATTTGTAACCTCACGCTTGACGTTAAGGAAATCCCCAAGTTAAAACCTGTTTTGGAAAGGCGTTCCGCTAGAGGCACACCTGGCCAACATCCGGTGAAATTGCAGAGCGCCAAATTCAAAAACAGAAATACTCATAATAAAAATTCATAAAACATACAAGTGTTATACAGTGAGCAAAAAAAGTATTTGATCCCCTGCTGATTTTGTACGTTTGCACACTGACAAAGAATTTATCAGTCTATAATTTTAATGGTAGGTTTATTTGAACAGTGAGAGACAGAATAACAACAACAAAATCCTGAAAAACGCATGTAAAAAATCTGATGAATTGATTTGCATTTTAATGAGGGAAATAAGTATTTGACCCCTCTGCAAAACATTACTTAATACTTGGTGGCAAAACCCTTGTTGGCAATCACAGAGGTCAGACGTTTCTTGTAGTTGGCCACCAGGTTTGCACACATCTCAGGAGGGATTTGTCCCACTCCTCTATGCAGATCTTCTCCAAGTCATTAACCTCTCTCGGGTATGTGGGATTGTCCCACCTAGTCAACAGCCAGTGGAATCGAGTGGTGTGAAATACAAAACCTTAAAAATGCTATAACTTCAATTTCGCAATGATCGAGTAAGTTCGGTTTGTCACTGGGGTTGACTCTTGGTCTTCTAGAACCAAGAGGGTGGCCTGCAGGAAAACAAGACACCACTGAATCCTCTGGTCTTCTAGAACCAAGAGGGTGACCTGCAGGTAAACAAGACACCACTGAATCCTCTGGTCTTCTAGAACCAAGAGGGTGGCCTGCAGGTAAACAAGACACCACTGAATACTCTGGTCTTCTAGAACCAAGAGGGAGGCTGCAGGTAAACAAGACACCACTGAATCCTCTGGTCTTCTAGAACCAAGAGGGTGGCCTGCAGGTAAACAAGACACCACTGAATCCTCTGGTCTTCTAGAACCAAGAGGGTGGCCTGCAGGTAAACAAGACACCACTGAATCCTCTGGTCTTCTAGAACCAAGAGGGTGGCCTGCAGGAAAACAAGACACCACTGAATCCGCTGGTCTTCTAGAACCAAGAGGGTGTCCTGCAGGTAAACAAGACACCACTGAATCCTCTGGTCTTCTAGAACCAAGAGGGTGGCCTGCAGGTAAACAAGACACCACTGAATCCTCTGGTCTTCTAGAACCAAGAGGGTGACCTGCAGGAAAACAAGACACCACTGAATCCTTCGGTCCTGCAGAACCAATTGGGTGTCCTGCAGGTAAACAATTCAATTTGTTTTTGAGACCTGCAGTCATCTTGATTTCAGACCACTTTGGAGATATTAACAAACTTACCAAATGACCTGTGATGAAATCTATTGTAGAATAAATGGAACCTGGATACATTTCATTCTATTAACATGGTTGATGTGTGTTATAGCAGTAATGGGGTTAAACTGATATTAAAATGACAACTCCATAGGTGGTACCAGGTCAGGGGAGTTCATCTCTGCACCCAGCATCCCTGGGACAGTACTGACCAACGTAGCTGACCTGATGCAGAGGTGGACCAGTGATGTTTTCGTCTCAGTGGTGAGACTTGCCCTTCCATTTGAAACACCTTTACCTGAGATCGTACAAGACGTTACAGGCTTATTGCATGTGGAAACAGACCTGCGTTCAATTACTATTTAAAATAATGTTGAATACTTAATAAGCAGTGGTTGATTGAGATTGTTGAAATGGAATCAATAGAAAAGTCCTAAAAGTACAAACATCAAAATAATTTCTTGCTCAGTTAGTACCTCCCTGTTTCAGTTGATTTTCTTCACTTTGGTGCCTAGTGAATATGACTCAGGTCTCCGTGGAAACATCAATGTAAATTCACCTTTGATTTTTACTCCTCACTTTCCCTTTCAGGTCCATAGGGTTTTACTGCCCCCTGCTGGAGACTGGAGCACACTGCAGTCCCTGGCTTTCTTTGTGCAGATGGACGTTGAGGCCCTCATCACCTGTTGTGATGGGTCTAACAAATATCCCCAGGTGAAGGCAGGGTCCTATCTCATCCAACACGTCAATGACTTTTATAGGAGTGAGGGAGATTTACTTTAATACAATAATAATTCCTTGAATGTAACTATCATCTCTCCATGGGGGAGTACAACCATTACCTCTCTCCTCTTTCACATCCCTCTATCATCTCTCCATTGGAGAGTACAACCATTACCTCTCTCCTCTTTCACATCCCTCTATCATCTCTCCATGGGGGAGTACAAACATTACCTCTCTCCTCTTTCACATCCCTCTATCATCTCTCCATGGGGGAGTACAACCATTACCTTTCTCCTCTTTCACATCCCTCTATCATCTCTCCATGGGGGAGTACAACCATTACCTCTCTCCTCTTTCACATCCCTCTATCATCTCTCCATGGGGGCGTCCCAATAATCTCTCCTTCCTCCTGAAGTGTAGCTTTCCTTCTATACTCCTCACAAATGTAAAAGCATTGGATTGGTGTTGACATGGAGTAGAGGGAGTTTACATATACCAGTCATTTCCTTTTAAACACATGAAGGGAAGTGGGAGAGAGAGAGAATCAGATAAAGTTGTGGAGATAAAGGAATATGTGAGCAGAAACCCTCCAGGTACAGATACTGTATGTAGAACCATAGTGAAGCCCAGTATGGACTATCAATACAGATACTGTATGTAGAACCATAGTAAAGCCCAGTATGGACTATCAATACAGATACTGTATGTAGAACCATAGTAAAGCCCAGTATGGACTATCAATACAGATACTGTATGTAGAACCATAGTAAAGCCCAGTATGGACTATCAATACAGATACTGTATGTAGAACCATAGTAAAGCCCAGTATGGACTATCAATACAGGTACTGTATGTAGAACCATAGTAAAGTCCAGTATGGACTATCAATACAGGTACTGTATGTAGAACCATGGTAAAGTCCAGTATGGACTCTCAATACAGATACTGTATGTAGAACCATAGTAAAGCCCAGTATGGACTATCAATACAGGTACTGTATGTAGAACCATAGTAAAGTCCAGTATGGACTATCAATACAGATACTGTATGTAGAACCATAGTAAAGCCCAGTATGGACTATCAATACAGATACTGTATGTAGAACCATAGTAAAGCCCAGTATGGACTATCAATACAGATACTGTATGTAGAACCATAATAAAGCCCAGTATGGACTATCAATACAGATACTGTATGTAGAACCATAGTAAAGTCCAGTATGGACTATCAATACAGGTACTGTATGTAGAACCATAGTAAAGTCCAGTATGGACTCTCAATACAGATACTGTATGTAGAACCATAGTAAAGCCCAGTATGGACTATCAATACAGGTACTGTATGTAGAACCATAGTAAAGCCCAGTATGGACTATCAATACAGATACTGTATGCAGAACCATAGTCAAGCCCTGTATGGACTATGAATACAAAGTGACCATTTAGAATGATGCCCAGTTCAATGAGAGGAAGTCTTAACAGAACTGGGGGATGACAGACACGAAGTGGGAGGGTGGAGATCTAATATTTTGTCACGTCCTGACCAGTAAAGGGGTTATTTGTTATTGTAGGACGTGGCAGGGGGTGTTTGTTTTATGTGGTTCGGGGTTTGTTGGGATGTGTATTTATGTAGAGGGGTGTTTGTTTAGAGTATTCCGGGGTTTTTGGTTATGTTCTATGTATTTTAGTTCTATGATCTGTCTATGTTTTCTATGTTGTGTATTTCTTTGTGTTGGCTGGTATGGCTCTCAATCAGGAACAGCTGTACATCGTTGTTGCTGATTGGGAGTCATACTTAGGTAGCCCTGTTTTCACATGTCCCTTGTGGGAAGTTGTTTTTGCATAGCTGTGTGTAGCCTGCATTACTGTTCATTTGTTTTCTTGTTTTGTTTTTTCAGTGTTCAAATAAAAGTTTAAATGAGCTGCGCCTTGGTCCACCTCATACAACGACCGTTACATATTTTTTTGTGCCAAACACTAAAGCATGATATTGTAATATATCTACACCCTATTCCCTATGTAGAACACTACTTTAGACCTGGTCAGAAGCACCGTAGTGCACTACGTAGGGAATAGGGGACCATTTGGAACAGAGCCAGTAATTCCCCTGAACATCTTTCTCTTCCTCATCTGGTTTCTTGAACAGCCCTTCACTCCTCCCCTCTTCCTCCCCTCCTCCCTTTTCATTCTATTCTATCAGCCACACCACTAGCTCACCTCCACACAATCCATTTACAAGTTAAAGACACACCTTGGAATAACCTGGACCCATAATAAGACAAAGTGCTCTATGGTCAAATGCATCTAATGGTTTTAATGAAGTGGCAGCTGCATTCATATAGATGATTTCACCAGTCCAGAACCAGTAAGAACATCGATTGAACTATCTGCTTTGTACTATTAAGCCAGAGGCCTGAATATTTATATAGAAGAAGCCCCTTTTTATATTCAGCATCTTAATTAACTAACTCATCAATATGTTTTTTTAAAAAGACAACTTAATTAACTCATCAATATATAAATATATATTTAAAGGCAGCTTAACGTCTATACAGATACACCATACTAGGTATGTACACTTCAATCAGTAGAATCATTTTTGTGTACTCTAGAAAACAACAAATACTTTTTTATTCAATAATAATTTAAACTGTAGAGAACAAGAACCTTTGGTGAATCAAGGAGTCACTGATTGTCACGACTTCCGCAGAAGTTGGTGCCTCTGCCACGTCCTGACCAGTAAAAGGGTTATTTGTTATTATAGTTTGGTCAGGACGTGGCAGGGGGGTATTTGTTTTATGTGGTTCGGGCTATGTATTTAGGTAGAGGGGTGTTTGGTTTATGTGGTCCGGGGTTTGTTAGTCTATGTTCTATGTTAGTGTATTTCTATGTTCTGTCTACTCTATTGTAGTTCTATGTTTAGTTAATTGGGGTTGGACCTTCAATTGGAGGCAGCTGGTTATCGTTGCCTCTGATTGAAGGTCCTATAATTAGGAGTTTGTTTGTTTTGGGGGATTGTGGGAGATTGTTCATAGCATAGCTGTGTGTTGCTTGCAAGACTGTTTATTGTCCGTCAGTTTATAGTTTTTTTGTGTTTGTTTTGGTGAATCAAATGAGCATTCACGTACCCGCTGCATTTTGGTCCAATTCATACGACGGCCGTGACAGCTTCTCCTTGTTCGTTCGTCAGCGGTCGACGTCACCGGCTTTCTAGCTGCCAACCAATCTACTTTTCTTTGTCCATTTGTTTTGTCTTGATTGTACACACCTGGTTTCCAATATGTTATAATTTATTCCCTATTTAACCCTCTGGTTCCCACATGGTTTTGTGCGTGTTTGTACTTTGTTAGTGGTCGCTCTTTTGTGTCGAGCTGGATTGTTTTCCCTGTATGGAATGAGTTTGATTTATTCAAGTAAAGTACATTTTTTACTCAGTTCTGTGTCCTGCGCCTGACTCCGTCCTACCTGCTGCACACTGACACTTGACAGAGAGAGAGAGATAAACAGATCGGAGAGACACACTCTTGGCATTCTCTCAACCAGCTTCATGAGGTAGTCACCTGGAATGCACCTGGAATGCATTTCAATTAACAGGTGTGCCTTGTTACAGGTCAATTTATGGAATTTCTTTACTTCTTGATGTGTTTGAGCTTGTGTTGTGACAAGGTATGGGTGGTATACAGAAGATAGCCCTATTTGGCAAAATACCATGTCCATATTATGGCAAGAACAGCTCAAATAAGCAAAGAGAAACGACAGTCCATCATTATTTTAAGACATGAAGGTCAGTCAATCTGGAAAATTTCAAGAAGTTTGAAAGTTCCTTCAAGTGCAAAAACCATCAAGCGCTACGATGAAACTGGCTCTCACAAGGACTGCCACAGGAACTACGGACCCAGAATTACCTCTGCTGCAGAGGATAAGTTCATTAGAGATAACTGCACCTCAGATTGTAGCCCAAATAAATGCTTCACAGAGTTCAAGTAACAGACACATCTCAACATGAACTGTTCAGAGGAGACTGCGTGAATCAGGCCTTCATGGTCAAATTTCTGCAAAGAAACCACTACTAAAGGACACCAATAAGAAGAAGAGACTTGCTTGGGTCAAGAAACATGAGGAATGGACATTAGAATAGTGAAAATCTGTCCTTTGGTCTGATGAGCCCAAATGTGAGATTTTTGGTTTCAACCGCAGTAGTAGACTATTATTAATGTGATGACATGCTATTTATCAAATCGATTACCTAATGTTTAATTATTATGTGATTAAATGAATCATGCAACAATTAACTCATTAGTAACCTGGGCACCACGGGAAAAGTTAATTTAACGAGTTACTGTTTCCCAAATTAACTCAAGAATATCAGAATATCGATATCATACCAGTCAATCAACCATAAGTTATTGTTTACCTCATATCAGTCTCATTCTGAACGTCGTTAACTTCAAATCTGCACGAACCCTAGCCTAAATGATGAATCAGAGATATACAAATTGGCTAAATTATTTATTTACAAACGAACTAAATAGTCACACAGAAATGCATAAACACACACACGCGGTATCGTTATTGGTTACTAACACAATGCAATGAAAGGTCCCTAGTGGACTAAACCGATATGATGGCTTGTTACACAAAATGGCGGATTCAAAAGAGAGGGAAAGAGAGAGACAAAGGAATTCACCTATGGGGACGTTTGTAAGTTATGCTATACTGAACACCCTAACAACCACTCATTCAGATTTAGAAATGCAACCCATATATTTACACCTGGATGTCTTTGTCTGTCCCTCTGTTGAAACTCCTTTGATGTACGTCTCTGGTTGTCCACCAGAGTTCGCAACGTCTTTTGTAGTTGTAGTAGGCTTTTGTTCTGGAGTGTTCATTAAAATGGATACATCAAAGTTTCACACGGTGGGAGGAATTTGTTCTCCTCTTGTCTTCGGTCGAGTTCCCATGAATATGTTACATGTACCAGCTGCAGCCTGGGGTCTAGTGAGTTTCTTCTTCTTGTGTATAGAGTTTCAGAGGGTATTACCATTTTCTGGTCTGGTAGTTTTAAACCATTTGCTTACGCTGTACTTTGGCTGGCCTAATGTAAATTCAACCGTTTGCAACACCCGGCTTACACCGTATGTAGGTTTGATGTTTCCTCATGTTTGTGCTCACCTGGGCGTTGCCACTGACTGAGAGTAAGTGAGTATGGAAAACAATCATCTCATCTAGAATGCTAAAATCACATTGTTATCTTCACAAAAGTATTATTATATTTCATCATTCATTTTATACAACAATTACTGTAGATGCAAACCTCATAACTGGGAAATGTACAGTATATATGTAGAACTATGTTTTGTAGGAAAGACTGTTTAGTATTTTTTCCTTAGAGGAAAAGAAGAATCAGCATTTTCCTCCTTTTCAGGGGCCTATTGTAACCCGACACCCCATCAGTCTCTCCCTTTCAGGGGCCTATTGTAACCCAAATCCCCATCAGTCTCTCCTTTTCAGGGGCCTATTGTAACCCGACAACCCATCAGTCTCTCCTTTTCAGGGGCCTGTTGTAACCCGATACCCCCATCAGTCTCCAAATCCCTGTCTTCAAGCTGTGAGGCCTCAGACATCGCCTCTTCCATGCAGGCTCTCCATTTCCTTCAAGGTTTCGTATGTTTTCTTTTCCACAATAGATCAACCTTCTTGCCGTTCAGCCCAAGTTATTTCTTAAGGACAGAAGGGACCATCTATGTAAATGTTCACAATGGTGGAAAAACTGCTGTACTTGTTTCATCATATCAAGCACATCTCTGGCGCATGTGGGACGAACTCGTCCCACCTACGTAACAGCCACTGAAATCCAGTGGCGCGATTTTTGAATCGTTAGAAATACTATTACTTCAATTTCTCAAACATATGACTATTTTACAGCTATTTAAAGACAAGAATCTCGTTAATCTAACCCCACTGTCCGATTTCAAAAAGGCTTTACAACGAAAGCAAAACATTAGATTATGTCAGCAGAGTGCCCAGCCAGAAATAATCAGACGCCCATTTTTCAAGCTAGCATATCATGTCACATAAACCCAAACCACAGCTAAATGCAGCACTAACCTTTTATGATCTTCATCAGATGACACACCTAGGACATTGTGTTATACAATACATGCATGTCTGTTCAATCAAGATCATATTTATATCAAAAAACAGCTTTTTACATTAGCATGTGACGTTCAGAAAAAGCATACCCCCCGCAAACTTCCGGGGAATTTACTAACAGTTTGCTAAATTACTCACGATAAACGTTCACAAAAAGCATAACAATTATTTTAAGAATTATAGATACATTACTCCTCTATGCACTCGATATGTCCGATTTTAAAATAGCTTTTCGGATGAAGCACATTTTGCAATAATCTAAGTACATAGCCCGGCATCACAGGGCTAGCTATTTAGATACCCACCCAGGTCAGCCTCCACCAAAATCACATTTCCTATAAGAAAAATGTTCTTACCTTGCTTGTTCTTCGTCAGAATACACTGCCAGGACTTCTACTTCAATAACAAATGTTGGTTTGGTCCCAAATAATCCATCGTTATATCCAAACAGCGACGTTTTGTTCGTGAGTTCTAGACACTATCAGAATGCAACATCACGGTCCTGCGCATGGCGCATTGGCATGACAAAAATGTCTAAATATTCCATTACCGTACTTCGAAGCATGTCAACCGCTGTTTCAAACCAATTTTTATGCCATTTATCTCGTAGATAAGTGATAATATTCCGACCGGGAATATGCATTGACCCTAAACAGCCGGATTAAATTTCTCCTCAGGAGCGAATCGTGCACGCGCCTCATTCAAAGGTCATCTGAGCCGCCACTTGCCAAAGCCGATAATGTGTTTCAGCCTGAGGCTCCCTCGTCAACCTTCAGTTATTTCCCGGGCTCTGAGAGCCTATCGGAGCCCTGGGAATTGTCACGTTACAGCTAAGATCCTTACTTTTCAATAAACAGATGCAAGACGCACGACTCCTTGTCAGACAGGGTACTTCCTGCTTGAAACCTTGTCAGGTTTTTGCCTGCCATAGGAGTTCTGTTATACTCACAGACACCATTCAAACAGTTTTAGAAAATTCAGAGTGTTTTCTATCCAAACCTGAACAACAATATGCATATTCTAGCTTCTGAGTTGGTGTAGGAGGCAGTTAAAAATGGGCACATATTTTTTCCAAAATTCTCAATACTGCCCCCTATCCCAAACAGGTTAAACCAATCTCACCACTTGAAGCTAAAGACGGGCACAAAATAGATGACCTCCGTGCAACCTTTTGAAACTACATACCAGCTAACAGATTTGGTGGCATTTGCACTATTGAATTGATAACAACCTTAAATTGTCACTTTGCAGTCTGGACTATATGCACTGAAGAGATTCTTATGGCTTTCAAATCATCTTGCCCGCAGACTTCCTCTTCCAATGCGTATCCCGGCAGGGTTGTCCCACTCAGGGCCTGTTCGATCTGACATAGAGCAAGTCTTCTCTTAAGGCTTTCTCTCATACGCAACGCAGGAGAAAAACTCAACGTTTTTGGCTGAAAAAGGGTGTTGAAGCAGCTGTTTGTGAAAATCTTCACTGTTGAATCGTCTGGTTGGAAATGTAACCCATATGGCCTTCAGTCATATCAATCACACCATTAAAACAATCAGGTGCATCACAAAGAATGGCGTCGATGGTTTTGTCATTGTGGCCCAGACATGAAGGACACAATACACCTCGAATTGGTCTAGGATACATGTTTTCTGTAGTTTTCTGTGGTTTATCTCTCTTGAGGTTTCTTGTCATTTTCTTTAAGGTAACGACACCACACATCAATCACAAGGCCATTACTCTATATTACCACATCAATCACCAGGCCATTACTCTATAATACACACATCAATCACCAGGCCATTACTCTATAATACACACATCAATCACCAGGCCATTACTCTATATTACACACATCAATCACCAGGCCATTACTCTATATTACACACATCAATCACCAGGCCATTACTCTATAATACACACATCAATCACCAGGCCATTACTCTATATTACACACATCAACCACCAGGCCATTACTCTATATTACACACATCAACCACCAGGCCGTTACTCTATAATACACACATCAATCACCAGGCCATTACTCTATAATACACACATCAATCACCAGGCCATTACTTTATACTACACACATCAATCACCAGGCCATTACTCTATAATACACACATCAATCACCAGGCCATTACTCTATAATACACACATCAACCACCAGGCCATTACTCTATACTACACACATCAATCACCAGGCCATTACTCTATAATACACACATCAACCACCAGGCCATTACTCTATATTACACACATCAATCACCAGGCCATTACTTTTTATTTCAAACATGTGCTTTACTTCAAAGAAACAGCTGCACTATAAAGTTACATTACACTAAATACACACTACACCCTACACTACACCCTACACTACACACTACACTACACACTACAATACACACTACAATACACACTACAATACACACTACAATACACACTACAATAAACACTACTCTACACACTACAATACACCCTAAATACACACTAAATACACACTACAATACACACTACATACACACTACAATACACACTACACTACACTACACACTACACTACACACTACAATACACACACTAACGTCCCACAGGGCGGCGCACAATTGGCCCAGTGTCCGGGTTTGGCTGGGTAGGCCGTCATTGTAAATAAGATTTTGTACTTAACTGACTTGCCGAGTTAAATAAAAGGTAAAAAAAATGTGTGAGAACATCCGGACAGGATGTCCTTAAAAGGTCATAAACACAGAGCACAGGAAAAACTCATCAATCACTTTTTGACAGCAACCGTCTACTATTTTCTCGCTGACAGCTAGGTGAGACAACAACATATTACAATTGTATCAAGTACATGTTCCCTCAACAATGTATTTATAAAAAATTTTACATATACATTTATATTTAGTACATTTATCAAACCATAGTGCCTTCAGACTTCTGATAACAATGTTGTCATTTAGCAGAGTCTTATCACACCATAGTATGCCATTCAACTCTCCTTCCGTGATCTCCAACTGCTCCTAAACACAAGTAAAACTAAATGCATGCTCTTCAACCGATCGCTGCCTGCACCTGCCCGCCCATCCAGCATAACTTCTCTGGACGGTTCTAACTTAGAATTTGTGGACAACTACAAATACCTAGGTGTCTGGTTAGACTGTAAACTCTCCTTCCAGACTCACATCAATCATCTCCAATCCAAAGTGAAATCTAGAATTGGCTTCCTATTTCGCAACAAAGCATCCTTCACTCATGCTGCCAAACATACCCTCGTAAAACTGACCATCCTACCAATCCTCGACTTCGGCGATGTCATTTACAAAATAGCCTCCAATACCCTACTCAACAAGCTGGATGCAGTCTATCACAGTGCCATCCGTTTTGTCACCAAAGCCCCATATACAACCCACCACTGCGACCTGTATGCTCTCGTTGGCTGGCCTTCACTTCATCATCGTCGCCAAACACATTGGCTCCAGGTCATCTACAAGACCCTGCTAGGTAAAGTCCCCCCTTATCTCCGCTCACTGGTCACCATAGCAGCACCCACCTGTAGCACGCGCTCCAGCAGGTATATCTCTCTGGTCACCCCTAAAGCCAACTCCTCCTTTGGTCGTCTCTCCTTCCAGTTCTCAGCTGCCAATGATTGGAACGAACTACAAAAATCTCTAAAACTGGAAACACTTATCTCCCTCACTAGCTTTAAGCACCAGCTGTCAGAGCAGCTCACAGATCTCTGCACCTGTACATAGCCCATCTTTAATTGAGCCCAAACTACTACCTTTTCCCCTACTATATTTATTTATTTTATTTATTTTGCTCCTTTGCACCATATTATTTATATTTTAACTTTTAACTTTCTTCAAACTACAAATCTACCATTCCAGTGTTTTTTTCTTGCCATACTTTATTTACTTTGCCACCATGGCATTTTTTTGCCTTTACCTCCATTATCTCACATCATTTGCTCACATTGTATATAGTCTTATTTTTTTCTACTGCATCATTGATTGTATGTTGTTTTACTCCATGTGTAACTCTGTGTTTTTGTATGTTGTCGAACTGCTTTGCTTTATCTTGGCCAGGTCGCAATTGTAAATGAGAACTTGTTCTCAACTTGCCTACCTGGTTAAATAAAGGTGAAATAAAAAAATAAAAAAAAATAGTACTATCAGACTTCTGATACCAATGCAGGATGAAACGGGGACACAACCTTACCAACCCCTATATAAAATGGTATTGAAAAATATTTTTTATTTTACAACAATGTTTTCACAAATTACAGGTCACAAAAGTATCTTGTCACAAAATACATAGGATTGCAGTTCAGGCCAGTGAAATACAAATGACTAAATACTCAAAAGTCATTGAAATATGTATTTCAAATACATATAACAGAAATACTACCTATCTCTGTCTCCACATTATTTTCTGTAACGTGTTGAAGGGAATGCCTGCTGTTGGAAGTGTACTCCACCCTAAAGCCACTCTCCAACTAGGGACACATCCTAGTTAAGCTGTACACCTTGCTGCAGTCAGCTCTCTATGCCCGTTTGGTGAGCCACCATGCAGCTGGTGGGTCTCCAACCCAGCCACTATCTCAAGACTATGGACCTCTTGATGAACTCTTTTGATGTAGTTTAAATTGATATGGTGGCCAAAGACATTTCAGTTATAGTTTTGATTGGTATGGTGGCCAAAGACATTTCAGTTATAGTTTTAATTGGTATGGTGGCCAAAGACATTTCAGCTATTGTTTTGATTGGTATGGTGGCCAAAGACATTTCAGTTATAGTTTTGACTTAAAGAGAAACTTCAGGATTTTGGCAATGAAGCCCTTTATCTACTGACCCAGAGTCAGAAGAAGCCCTTTATCTACTGACCCAGAGTCAGAAGAAGCCCTTTATCTACTGACCCAGAGTCAGATGAAGCCCTTTATCTACTGACCCAGAGTCAGATGAAGCCCTTTATCTACTGACCCAGAGTCAGATGAAGCCCTTCATCTACTGACCCAGAGTCAGATGAAGCCCTTCATCTACTGACCCAGAGTCAGATGAAGCCCTTCATCTACTGACCCAGAGTCAGATGAAGCCCTTTATCTACTGACCCAGTCAGATGAACTTGTGAAAAACATTTGTGGTGACAGATTTTAACTGAGGTACATTTACATTTTAGTCATTTAGCAGACGCTCTAATCTAGAGTGAATTACAGTAGTTAATGCATACATTTCATTTATTTATTTTCCGTACTGGTCCTCCGTGGGAATCAAACCCACAACCCTGGCGTTGCAAACACCATGCTCTACCAACTGAGCCACACGGGTACCAGGTAATTAAGTGAGATGACATAGTTAGTCTTCAAGGTACTAAACTGAGTTATTGTGTGAAGAAGATACAATGAAGAAAACATTGTGCCAGTAAATCTGAATTAGAACAACGTGTCATACAAGTTCCTCTTTCTGGTCCTCTGTCTAAACCAAATGTTGTAGGCAGAGTGCCAAAAGAGCTTCTGGGTAGGGGCAGTGTCCTGTTGTTGAGATAGAAGTCACTACAACAGCTCAGCATTAGGGTTGACAACTGAGATGTGTCAGTTCTCAGAAACATGTTCCTAGAACTGAAACCACATCCTGACCACACCAAGAGTTTCACCTAACAGCTGAGTAGCATGTTTTATCTTAAACCCTGATATGAGCCTTTTACAAACTGCTTGTGTAAGATGATGACACTTGAATCTCATGTAAAAGAGTGTCTATATAAGAGAGCTGTTGTTCCTGAATCATTGGTCTCTCTACCGTGCACCCTGAGTGATGGTTGACCTCATGTCTCCACATCTTAATACAGCTGTTGTTCCTGAATCATTGGTCTCTCTACCATGCACCCTGAGTGATGGTTGACCTCATGTCTCCACATATTAATACAGCTGTTGTTGAAAGATTCTTCAGTCTCTCCCCTTTCTGGTTAGAATTTCCACGACACAGTTTTTAAGAGATTGCCGAGTGATTATACTCTGAGGAGAGCTAGGCATTTTTTTTAGCATTTTGAATTCCTTTCAAAAGTGATTTGTGAAACATTTATTTTTAACAAAACTCATGACATTGTCACGGGTGTCGTTGGGTAGAGATGACCAATACGCAGCAGGAATGTGGATGCTCATCTTGAATAACAAAGCGAGCACGGAAAAAATAACAAAAATGAGGACCGACAGAAGACAGTTTAACAGGCTATACTAACAACAGCAGTGCTAAAGACAACTACCCACAACTAAACAGGTGAAAACAAGCATTTTAAATATGACTCCCAATCAGGAACAACGATGAACAGCTGTTCCTGATCGAGAGCCAAACAGACTACAAAGAAATATACAAACTAGAACACCATAGAAAACTAACACTAGAACAATTACTCAAAAACCCCGGACTACCTAAACCAAACACCCCTACAATATTCACACTCAATCTAAACCACACAAAACAAATATCCTTCTGCCACGTCCTGACCAAATATTAATACAATTACTCCCTCTGCTGGTCAGGACGTGACAGACCTTTTCTTATTAAACCAGTTCTTTGCCTCCAGTGTCCTGGTGAGGGCCTGAAAATATGGGCAGAAATTACTACATACAAATACAAAATACCATAAAGATCAATGTATCAAAATAAACTACTAATTACTTGTATTTTGTAATGTATATAATTACATGTAACGTATTTAATTTTATGTACAAAATACATTTGGAAGTGTCCGGCCCGAACAGCAACAACATTCTCAGTAACGGTTACAAAACCTATTTTCTTGCTTGTTGACAGTAATACTGTATGTTGTTATCTACCTTAGTTGAGCAAGTCACTCTGAAGAAGATAAATGACTAAAATGGAAATGTATATGTGAAAATTAACATACCAAATGAACTGCAAAGCACACTGGATATTATTATTGGTCTTGTTTTGGGACAGAACTCATTAGAATAATACTCAGCATGCTTTGCATATTATTCATTTTACATTTACATTTTAATAAATTAGCAGACACTCTTATCCAGAGAGTCTTTCAATTAGTGCAGTCATCTTAAGACAGTTAGGTGACAAAACAATATATTACAATCGTATCAAGTACATTTCCCCTAAACGAAGTATTTCTAATTTATGTCAAGTAGGAAGACACTTCCTGTAGATTGTAGATACAGAGTACACAGTTAAGTAGGAAGCCACTCCCTTTCCTCTGGTGTAGAGTTCAATGAAACAGAAAGTCATCATTCGCATTGAACAGAAAGTCATCTTTCACACTGAACAGAAAGTCATCTTTGACACTGAACAGAAAGTAATCTTTGACACTGCCATTGCTTAATTAACCTACGGGAGAGAGCACCAAAATGGCAGAGAATCAGGAACTGTTCTTTTGCTCCATCTGTCTGGATCTACTGAAGGATCCGGTGACTACTGCCTGTGGACACAGTTACTGTATGGACTGTATAAAAGAAAGCTGGGATCAGGATCGCCTGAAAGGCTTTTACAGCTGTCCACAGTGCAGACAGACCTTTATCCCAAGGCCTGTTCTGAACAGGAGCACTGTGCTGGCTGAGGTGGTGGAGAAACTGAAGAAGACAGGACTCCAGGCTGCTCCCCCTCCTGCTCTGTGCTATGCTGGACCTGGAGATGTGGCATGTGATTCCTGCACTGGGACCAGAAAGCAGAAAGCCCTCATGTCCTGTCTGGCGTGTCTGACCTCTTACTGTGAGACTCACCTCCAACCTCACTACGAATCTCCTGCTTTCAAGAAGCACAAGCTGGTCAAAGCCACCGCACAACTACAGGAGAAGATCTGCTCTCATCATGACAAACTGCTGGAGGTTTACTGTCGTACCGATCAGCAGTGTATCTGTTATCTGTGTACAATGGATGAACATAAAGGCCATAATACAGTGTCAGCTGCAGCAGAGAGGACTGAGAAACAGGTAAGACTAGAACAACTTGTTGGTGACTGTCTGATAAACAAAGAATTAAAGATACAGTAGGAACTAAGGCTGTTTGAATATGAGATCATTCAAATGAAATGGATCCTCAGCAGAACAAATATGAACACAACCTTGATCATCTCATACAGTTGAAGTTGGAAGTTTACGTACACTTAGGTTGGAGACATTAAAACTTGTTTTTCAACCACTCCACACATTTCTTGTTAACAAACTATAGTTTTGGCAAGTCGGTGAGGACATCTACTTTGTGCATGACATAAGTCATTTTTCCAACTATTGTTTACAGACAGATTATTTCACTTATAACTCACTGTATCACAATTCCATTGGGTCAGAAGTTTACATACACTAAGTTGATTGTGCCTTTAAACAGCTTGGAAAATTCCAGAAAATGATGTCATGGCTGTAGAAGCTTCTGATAGGCTAATTGACATCGTTTGAGTCAGTTGGATGTGTACCTGTGGATGTATTTCAAGGCCTACCTTCAAACTCAGTGCCTCTTTGCTTGACATCATGGGAAAATCAAAATAAATCTGCCAAGACATCAGAAAAAAATATTGTTGACCTCCAAAAGTCTGGTTCATCCTTGGGAGCAATTTCCAAACGCCTGAAGGTACCACGTTCATCTGTACAAACAATAGTACGCAAATATAAACACCATGGGACCACGCAGCCGTCAAACCACTCAGCAAGGAGACGCTTTCTGTCTCCTAAAGATGATCGTACTTTGGTGCGAAAAGTGCAAATCAATCCCAGAACAACAGCAAAGGACCTTGTGAAGATGCTGGAGGAAACATGTACAAAAGTATCTATATCCACAGTAAAATGAGTCGACATAACCTGAAAGGCGCTCAGCAAGGAAGAAGCCAATGCTCCAAAACCGCCATAAAAAAGCCAGACTACGTTTTGCAACTGCACATGGGGACAAAGATTTAACTTTTTGGAGAAATGTCCTCTGGTCTGATGAAACGAAAATAGAACTGTTTGGCCATAATGACCAAAGTTATTGTTTGGAGGAAAAAGGGGGACGCTTGCAAGACGAAGAACACCATCCCAACCGTGAAGCATGGGGGGTGGCAGCATCATGTTGTGGGGGTGCTTTGCTGCAGGAGGGACGGGTGCACTTCACAAAATAGATGGCATCACAAGGAAGGAAAATTATGGATATATTGAAGCAACATCTCAAGACATCAGTCAAGAAGTTAAAGCTTGATTGCAAATGTCTCTTGCAAATGGACAATGACCCCAAGCATACTTCCAAAGTTGTGGCAAAATCGCTTAAGGACAACAAAGTCAAGGTATTGGAGTGGCCATCACAAAGCCCTGACCTCAACCCTATAGAAAACTGAAAAAGCGTGTGCGAGCAAGGAGGCCAACAAACCTGACTCAGTTACACCAGCTCTGTCAGGAGGAATGGGTCAAAATTCACCCAACTTATTGTGGGAAAGTTGTGGAAGGCTACCCATAACGTTTGACCCAAGTTAAACAATTTAGAGGCAATGCTACCAAATACTAATTGAGTGTATGTAAACTTCTGACCCACTGGGAATGTGATGAAAGAAATACAAGCTGAAATAAATCATTCTCTCTACTATTATTCTGACATTTCACAATCTTAAAATAAAGTGGTGATTCTAACTGACCTAAGACAGGGAATTTTTACTAGAACTAAATGTCAGGAATTGTGAAAATCTGAATTTAAATGTATTTGGCTAAGGTGTATGTAAACTTCAGACTTCAACTGTAGATATCTTAACCCAGATTCTTCAAATGTATCACAATTTTCTAAAGTCAAACACCATTATCATTCGTTATCAAACACCCAATCAGCTCTCCTGATTTGTGTTCTGTTAAAACTATAATCATTCACATAACAACATAATAGTATATTTTCACACACTTCCTCAAAATTTTAATCCCTATTTTCTATGGGCCCTATGTCACATTACTATACTATTGATCTACTGGACTAATAAAGCTTGATAGCTCATTGAAGAGTGATTCTCCACAGAGGCAGCTGGGGATGAGTCAGCAGAAGGTCCAGCAGAGATTCCATGAAAGAGAGAAGGAGCTGAAGGAGCTCCAACAGGCTGTGGAGTCTTTCAAGGTGGGTATTGTTGACCAGAGGAGACACACCATTTCACTTCTCTCCTCCAGTCAGAGAGAGAGAGAGAGAGAGAGAGAGAGAGAGAGTTAGAGTGGCCCCTCTCCAATCCCACTGACCCCACTGTTGGGAACAGGCTGTCTGGACCCCTTTCAGAGAATAGACTGCTTAATGTAACTGATGGGATATGAACCCAGGTCTACTGTGGGATAAACCAACATCTTGACCATTACATCAAGAGGACATTCCCTGTTGGGCCGACACTGATTTAGAAGTCACAGGCGGGGCTACCTCATCACACAACCATTGGTAACCATGTCCCCTATACATTAACAGTGAGCTCTCAATTCGATTCAAAGGGCTTTATTGGCATGGGAAACATATGTTTACATTGCCAAAGCAAGTGAAATAGACCATAAACAAATGTGAAATAAAATAAATTAGAAGTGAATAGTAAACATTACACTCACAAAAGTTTCAAAGGAATAGAGACATTTCAAATGTTATAATTCAAGTGTACTGTATGTAGAACCATAGTAAAGCCCAGTATGGACTATCAATACAGATACTGTATGTAGAACCATAGTAAAATCTAGTATGGACTATCAATACAGATACTGTATGTAGAACCAAAGTAAAGTCCAGTATAGACTATCAATACAGGTGCTGTATGTAGAACCATAGTAAAGCCCAGTATGGACTATCAATACAGATACTGTACGTAGAACCATAGTAAAGCCCAGTATGGACTATCAATACAGGTACTGTACGTAGAACCATAGTAAAGCCCAGTATGGACTATCAATACAGATACTGTACGTAGAACCATAGTAAAGCCCAGTATGGACTATCAATACAGGTACTGTATGTGGGAAAGGTGGGATACCTCGTCAGTTGTACAACTGAATTGTGTCTTCTGCATTTAACCCTCTGAATCAGAGAGGTGTGGAGCTGTCTCGCTCAGGGGCAGAACGACAGGATTCAATTTGACCTTGTCAGCTCGGGGCTTCAATCCAGCAACCTTTCGGTTACTGGCCCAATGCTCTAACCTCCAGGCTACCTGCCACCCCAGGTGATCAGAATTCAGAGTGGTCAGAAGTCAGTGATAAAGGGAAACTGGATGACAATTACATTAGTAGAAGTTGTTATGCTTTTTTTTACCTCTTTTCACAGATGGATCCAAGGACCCAGATAGTGGGCGGACAGGAGCAGGTGTTTACGTTCCTGAATTTGATGTGCAGATATGTAGAAGACTAACAGATGAACTCAGTTGAACTGTTGGTGATAATAGTTGCCCTCCAGTAGGTGGAGGATGTACAACCTGTTATAATTATAGTATGCTCAGATGTATGTATTGAATAGTTTATCATCTGGTAAATCTAATAGGAGTGACCAACTATTGGAGGTATTAATGTTATTATGGAGAAATGAGAGAATGGGGGTAGTAGTGAGATTCTGCTGGGTCCCAGCACATTCAGGTGTGGAAGGGAATGAAATTGAAGACCAGTTAGCTAAAAGAGCTTTGAAACAAGATATAATATATATTTATGTTCCACTGGGTAGAGGTGAGGCCACATGTAAGATCAGAGACATTTTGATAGATGTGTGGCAGAAGAAATGGGACCCTGAGCACAAGGGACAGCATTTATATGTCCTCTAAAGGTCGGTGGACCAAGGTTCAAAGGTCAGATTAGGAAGGAAGAGGTGGTGTTTCCTCGATTGTGCTTAGGACATTGTACATTGTGCTCTTGACACCATATGCGAACTGATTTCTCCCCATCTATCTTCAGAGATCGTCCTGCTAGGTGACCTAAACTGGGACATGTTTAACACCCCAGCCATCCTACAATCTAAGCTTGATGCCCTCAATCTCACACAAATTATCAATGGACCTACCAGGTACCACCCCAAAGCCGTAAACACGGGAACCCTCATAGATAACATCCTAACCAACTTGCCCTCTAAATACACCTCTGATGTTTTCAACCAAGATCTCAGCGATCACTGCCTGCATCCGTAATGGGTCAGCGGTCAAACGACCTCCACTCATCACTGTCAAACGCTCCCTGAAACACTTCAGCGAGCAGGCCTTTCTAATCGACTTGGCCTGGGTATCCTGGAAGGATATTGACCTCATCCCGTCAGTAGAGGATGCCTGGTTATTTTTTTTAAATGCCTTCCTTACATCTTAAATAAGCATGCCCCATTCAAGAAATTTAGAACCAGGAAAAGATATAGCCCTTGGTTCTCTCCAGACCTGACTGCCCTTAACCAACACAAAAACATCCTGTGGCGTTTTGCATTAGCATCGAACAGCCACCGTGATATGCAACTTTTCAGGGAAGTTAGAAACTAATATACACAGCCAGTTAGAAAAGCCAAGGCTAGCTTTTTCAAGCAGATATTTGCTTCCTGCAACACAAACTCAAAAAGGTTCTGGGACACTAAAGTCCATGGAGAATAAGAGCACCTCCTCCCAGCTGCCCACTGCACTGAGGCTAGGAAACTCTGTCACCACCGATAAATCCACTATAATTGAGAATTTCAATAAACATTTTTCTACGGCTGGCCATGCTTTCCACCTGGCTACCCCTACCCCGGTCAACAGCACTGCACCCCCCACAGTAACTCGCCCAATCCTTCTCTGTTTCTCCTTCTCCCAAATCCAGTCAGCTGATGTTCTGAAAGAGCTGTAAAATCTGGACCCCTACAAATCAGCCGGGCTAAAATGATCTGCCGAAATTGGTGCAACCCCTATTACTAGCCTGTTCAACCTCTCTTCCGTGTCGTCTGAGATTCCCAAAGATTGGAAAGCTCTGCGATCATCCCCCTCTTCAAAGGGGGGGACACTCTTGACCCAAACTGCTACAGACCTGATCTATCCTACCCTACCTTTCTAAGATCTTCGAAAGCCAAGTCAATAAACAGATTACAGACCATTTCGAATCCCACCGCACCTTCTCCGCTATGCAATCTGGTTTCAGAGCTGGTCATGGGTGCACCTCGGCCACGCTCAAGGTCCTAAACAATATCTTAACCGCCATCGATAAGAAACAATACTGTGCAGCCGTATTCATTGACCTGGCCAAGGCTTTCGGCTCTGTCAATCACCACATCCTTATCAGCAGACTCAATAGCCTTGGTTTCTCAAATGACTGCCTCGCCTGGTTCACCAACTACTTCTCTGATAGAGTTCAGTGTGTCAAATCGGAGGGCCTGTTGTCCGGGCCTCTGGCAGTCTCTATGTGGGTGCCACAGGGTTCAATTCTTGGGCCGACTCTCTTCTCTGTATACATCAATGATGTTGCTCTTGCTGCTGGTGATTCTCTGATCCACCTCTACGCAGACGACACCATTCTGTGTACTTCTGGCCCTTCTTTGGACACTGTGTTAACAACCCTCCAGACAAGCTTCAATGCCATACAACACTCCTTCTGTGGCCTCCAACTGCTCTTAAATACAAGTAAAACTAAATGCATGCTCTTCAACCGATCGCTGCCAGCACCTGGCCGCCAGTCCAGCATCACTACTCTGGATGGTTCTGACTTAGAATATGTGGACAACTACAAATACCTAGGTGTCTGGTTAGACTGTAAACTCTCCTTCCAGACTCACATCAATCATCTCCAATCCAAAGTTAAATCTAGAATTGGCTTCCTATTTCGCAGCTAAGCATCCTTCACTCATGCTGCCAAACATACCCTCGTAAAACTGACCCTCCTACCGATCCTCGACTTCGGCGATGTCATTTACAAAATAGCCTCCAATACCCTACTCAATAAACTGGATGCAGTCTATCACAGTGCCATCCGTTTTGTCAACAAAGCCCCATACACTACCCACCACCTGTACGCTCTCGTTGGCTGGCCCTCGCTTCATACTCGTCGCCAGACCCACTGGCTCCAGGTCATCTACAAGACCCTGCTAGGTAAATCTCAGCTCACTGAGATTGGTTATCTCAGCTCACTGGTCACCATTGCAGCACCCACCCGTAGCACGCGCTCCAGCAGGTATATCTCTCTGGTCACCCCCAAAGCCAATTCCTCCTTTGGCCGTCTCTCCTTCCAGTTCTCTGCTACCAGTGACTGGAACAAACTACAAAAATCTCTGAAACTGGAAACACTTATCTCCCTCACTTGCTTTAAGCACCAGCAGTCAGAGCAGCTCACAGATTACTGCACCTGTGAATAGCCCATCTATAATTTAGCCTCTTCCCCTACTGTATTTATTTATTTATTCATTTATTTTGCTCCTTGTTCTCAATTTGCCTACCTGGTTAAATAAAGGTAGAATAAAAAATAAAAATAGATTACAAAACACAAAATGTTAAACACAAGTCAAATGGTAAGCTGGTTAAATAAAAGACTGCTGTTATAACTTTGACTGCCATTGTTTTGGGGAAATAGGGACATCTCTATTTCTCCAATTATCTGTAATAGATGTATTTATTTTAATGGTTTGAAGTTCTACACCATTTTAATCAGGATAACCTATTATTTCTAATGATGTAAGGTTGGGCAGTGTACAATGCTGTTACCAATTGATAATAGTTATTACGTAAAAAATTAAATCCACCTGAAACTCTGAGGTCGTCCCATTGTTACCTGAAGGGGAAATATAGGTATGTCTGTTTATTTCACTAAATATCTCACAATGTGTATATTTAGATGTATTCCTGTCAGACACCATTTTAATCAGGAGAATCTCCTCTTTCTAATGACATAAGAACAGGTTTTAGTGGTAAAATAAAAAGGTAGACATTTAGGGAAAACTGAATTATAAGGATCATTCCAGTCAGAAGAGGCTCTGTGAAGGTTCATTTCAATTAATTTGCTATGGCCTTGCTAGTGTTCCAGATCAGACAACGTTCTTTGGCCGTTTTGACTCGTTCTATTGTCCAGCCTACTAGGACTCAGGGGACAGAGGCTGGGTCTAGCTCTGCTACGGGGCAGGCTACTGGAGGGGGGACCAGGAGGGAGGAGAGTAGAGCAGGGCCAAGCGGTGTACCTGCCTGTCCAGGAGGGGGGACAAGGCCTGGTGGACCTGGAGAGCAGGGTGGCAGCGTTCTGACTCAATGAGATACAGAGGCTACTATACCTACTCTCTCTCTCTCTCTCTCTCTCTCTCTCTTTCAACAGCGCTCTGCACAGGTAGCAGTGGAGGACAGTGATCAGATCTTTACTGAGCTGATCCGCTCCATTGAGAGAAGGAGCTCTGAGGTGAAGCAGCTGATCAGAGCCCAAGAGAAGGCTCAAGTGAGTCAAGCTGAAGGACTCCTGGAGCAACTGAAGCAGGAGATAGCTGAGCTGAGGAAGAGAAGCACTGAGCTGGAGCAGCTCTCACACATAGAGGATCACATCCATTTCCTCCAGGTAACTAAACTGTCTTGTTACATGTGATATGAAATTAACTTAATGTGAAACTATTCATCTCAATAATTATGTTGTCCTGTCTGTCTCTCTGTCCCCCTCTCTGTCGCTCTCTCACTCTGTCCCTCTCTTTCTCTCTCTCTCTGTCCCTCTCTCTGTCCCTCTCTCTGTCCCTCTCTCTGTCCTTCCCTCTCTGTCCCTCTCTCTCTCCTTCCCTCTCTCTCTGTCCCCCTCTCTCTCTGTCCCCCTTTGTCCCTCTCTCACTCTCTCTGTCCCCCTCTGTCCCTCTTTCACTCTCTCTCTCTCCAGAGTTATCAGTCTCTCTCCAGTATCAGTGTATCTTCAGACTTACCCAGCACCGTTGTCCGTCCTCTTCAGTACTTTGGAGATGTGAGTAAGACTGTGTCTGAACTGAGAGAGAAACTACAAGACTTCCTTAAAGGAGAATGGACCAAGATCTCCGCTACAGGTGTGTTGAAAACAATAAGAACATCAACTTTAGACCATTGAAAGTTCCCTACTAGTCATATACATGTGGAATATGGTATGATGAAAACATTCGCTCTCTCTGTCAATGTGTTTGTGTGTCTGTAGTGAATATAGTGGATGTTGTACTGCCTCCAGAGCCCAAGACCAGAGAACAGTTGTTACAATGTGAGTCTCTTTATTGTGAAGTAACTAACAGTCTCTTTTTACTGACACTCCTAACAATCCCTCTAGAAATACATAGCAATAGTAGATCTAATCAAAGACTGGGTATCTATCTGACTCCTCATATTTCTCTGATTTGATCTCTTCTGTGCTCTAATCAAAGACAGGGTAGATACAGTATCTGACTTAACTTATTGTTCTGACTCCCCTCATTGCTCTCTGCTCTGCTCTTCTCCCAGATTCCTGTCAGCTCACACTGGACCCAAACACAGCACGCACACACCTCTCTCTGTCTAAAGGGAACAGAAAGCTGACCTATACAGACCAAGTCCAACCATATCCTGACCATCCAGACAGGTTCACCAACTGGTACCAGGTTCTGTGTAGAGAGGGTCTGTCTGGACGCTGTTACTGGGAAGTGGAGTGGAGTGGCTATGTTGTTACAGCAGTCTCATATAAAGACATCAGCAGAACAGAGAGAGGTGGTGGATTTGGAAACTATAACAAGTCCTGGAGTTTACTGGGCCATAGTGATGGTTATTGGTTCAGACACAATAATGTTGTGACTAAAGTTTTAGGCCCTCAGTCCTCCAGAATAGGAGTGTACCTGGATCACAAGGCAGGTTCTCTGTCCTTCTACAGTGTCTCTGACACAATGACCCTCCTCCACAGAGTCCAGACCACATTCACTCAGCCTCTCTATCCTGGGTTTATGCTCACTGGTACTGCTGAGCTGGTTAAACTGTAGTAGGGTCCACATAGATACTGGTCATGCTGGTGTAGTCTATAGCTGAGCTGGTTAAACTGTAGTAGGGTCCACATAGATACTAGTCATGCTGGTGTAGTCTATAGCTGAGCTGGTTAAACTGTAGTGGGGTCCACATAGATACTAGTCATGCTGGTGTAGTCTATAGCTGAGCTGGTTAAACTGTATTAGGGTCCACATAGATACTAGTCATGCTGGTGGTGATGGTCCCCAGATGTGATGATTCATTCTGCTCTGTTTTTCTTTCCAATTGATTTGATCTTCAGAGATTTCATTGATTAAAATGCTTTGTATTAATATTTTTTAATCTTTTACATTTCCATGAATCATGATGTATGGTGTTGATGTATATTGGTTGTCATTCAGAACCATTGATATGTTTTCTCAATTTTTAAATTTTTCCGTAGTGGCATTGAACAGATAGTAACTAAACTATATGGACTGGTTTCCTGGACATGGAACAGATAGTAACTAAACTATATGGACTGGTGTCCTGGACATGGAACAGATAGTAACTAAACTATATGGACTGGTTTCCTGGACATGGAACAGATAGTAACTAAACTATATGGACTGGTTTCCTGGACATGGAACAGATAGTAACTAAACTATATGGACTGGTTTCCTGGACATGGAACAGATAGTAACTAAACTATATGGACTGGTTTCCTGGACATGGAACAGATAGTAACTAAACTATATGGACTGGTTTCCTGGACATGGAACAGATAGTAACTAAACTATATGGACTGGTTTCCTGGACATGGAACAGATAGTAACTAAACTATATGGACTGGTTTCCTGGACATGGAACAGATAGTAACTAAACTATATGGACTGGTTTCCTGGACATGGAACAGATAGTAACTAAACTATATGGACTGGTTTCCTGGATATGGAACAGATAGTAACTAAACTATATGGACTGGTTTCCTGGACATGGAACAGATAGTAACTATACTATATGGACTGGTTTCCTGGACATGGAACAGATAGTAACTAAACTATATGGACTGGTTTCCTGGACATGGAACAGAAAGTAACTGAACAATATGGACTGGTTTCGTGGACATGGAACAGATTAAGTGTGAAAAAAGTATGTTCATTGTAGATGTCCAGGAAAACGGCCCTAAATGTGTCATCTTTCATCCTCCCATACTGCTCAGTCCAGCAACATCAAACCTGTCCAGCAAGTGGTGCTATTGACCAAACAATAAAACCAGCAGATATCTTGACTTGCCACTCAGTATATCAGTAATGTTCAGAATAGTACTTTAATATCATTGGAGATTGATGGTCTTTTTAATCCACTCTCCAGAGTCAGGAACAGATGAAGTTAGGTCTGCTACTGTTCAGTGATTAAATATGATTTATGGTGATGGGAAATAAAAAATACAACACTCAACTTCATCTAGTAATAGTTTTCCTTTGTTATTTATTCCAAGGTGTGTCTTTAACTTGTAAATGGATTGTGTGGAGGTGAGCTAGTGGTGTGGGTGAATATTCCAGTTGTGTTTAGGCATCTTCATGTCTGACATCCCCCAGTTCTGTTCAGACCCATTGAACTGGGTCACATTCTAAATGGTGACTTGTATTGATAGTCCATACTGGACCTAACTGTGGTTTACCAGTGACTCTAACCTAAGTGTATGTATACTTCCGACTTCAACTATATTCTCTCATTACTGACATACTTTTTCACTAACATAATTGCATAACACAAAATAATTCATGTTAGATACTGCTCACTTCCATGAGAGTCATTGAAGTGTTGGATGAGATAGGACCCTGCCTTCACCTGGGGATATTTGTTGGACCCATCACAACAGGTGATGAGGACCTCATCCTTCAGCTGCACAAAGAAAGCCAGGGACTGCAGTGTGCTCCAGTCTCCAGCAGGGGGCAGTAAAACACTATGGACCTGAAAGGGAAAGTGAGGAGTAAAAATGAAAGGTGAATTTACATTGATGTTTCCACGGAGACCTGAGTCATATTCACTAGGCACCAAACTGAAGAAAATGAAACTGACCTTAAGAAAATAAAAGTGTTTCGCTACAGTGTGCCCTAACGAATACAACCCTGGATTCAAATATCAATAAGCCAAGAATGTATTGTATGATCTTATCAGGTAAAGGTGTTTCAAATAGAAGGGCAAGTCTCACCACTGAGAGGAAAACATCACTGGTCCACCTCTGCATCAGGTCAGCTATGTTGATCAGTACTCTCCCAGGGATGCTGGGAGCAAAGATGAACTCCCCTGACCTGGTACCACCTATGGAGTTGCCATTTTAATATCAGTTTAACCCCATTACTGCTATAACACACATCAACCATGTTAATAGAATGAAATGGATCCAGGTTCCATTTATTCTACAATAGATTTCATCACAGGTAAGTTTGTTAACTTCTTGGGCATATGTGGGACGTTAGCGTGCCACCCGTGGCGCACCCTATCAACAGCAGGTGCATTTCAAGAGCGGCAAATTTGAAACCAAATAAATGTCAAAATTTAAATTTCTCAAACATACAACTAAGTTACACCCTTTGAAAGATAAACATCTCCTTAATCTAACCACGTTGTCCGATTTCAAAAAGGTTTTACGGGGAAAGCATAAAGTTAGGTTATGTTAGGAGAGTACATTGACAATAGCTGTGTGTAATGCATTGTCGATTCAAAGACAGGCGTCACCAAAACCATAAAATCAGCTAAAAGTATGCACTAACCTTTTACAATCTCCATCAGATGACACTCCTAGGACATTATGTTAGACAATGCATGCATTTTTAGTTCTATCAAGTTCATATTTATATCTAAAAACAGCGTTTTACTATGGCGTTGATGTTCAGGAAATCGTTTCCCTCCAATACCGGCAGTCAAGTCATGACAACAAAATAATTAATTAATATTAGAAAACATTGGTAAAATATTATATTGTCATTCAAAGAATTATAGATTTACATCTCTTGAACGCAATGGACTTGCCAGATTTAAAATTAACCTTACTGGGAAATCACACTTTGCAATAATCTGAGCACTGCTCCAGAAAAATACGCATTGCGATACAGACTAACCGCCATGTTGGAGAGATCTAAAATCGAAAATACTATGTAAATAATCCATTACCTTTGATTCTCTTCATCAGATGTCACTTCCAAAGAATCCCAGGTCCATAACGAATGTAGTTTTGTTCAAAAAAGCTCATCATTTATGTCCAAAAACCTCCGTGTTGTAGCACATGATCTAAGCCAGCCGGACTTCACTTCACTTCCCGAACGGAAAAAATATATTTACGTTCGTTCAAACATGTCAAACGTTGTATCGCATAAATCATTAGGGCCTTTTTTAACCAGAACATGAATAAAATTCAAGGCGGACCATTGGGTTCTCTTTTAAAACGTTTCGGAATGAGAGTACCCACCATCAACTCGCGCGCCAGGGGTCTAATGGGCCATCGCCGTTCCAAGGCTCTTCTTCGGTCAGATCTCACAGTATAAGACTCAAAACACTTTGTAAAGGCTGGGGACATCTTGTGGAAGCAATAGGAAGTGCCAAAACATTCCTCAGCCCCTTTGTTTTTCAATGGCATAGGCTGAAAGTCAATTCAACACATCAGGTATCCACTTCCTGTCAGAATCTGTCTCAGGGTTTTGCCTGACAAATGAGTTCTGTTATACTCACAGACACCATTCAAACAGTTTTAGAAACTTTAGGGTGTTTTCTATCCAAACCTGAACAATAATATGCATATTCTAGCTTCTGAGTTGGTGTAATAGGCAGTTAAAAATGGGCACATATTTTTTCAAAAAATTCTCAATACTGCCCCCTATACCCTAACAGGTTAATATCTCCAAAGTGGTCTGAAATCAAGATGACTGCAGGTCTGAATGCCAAACTAATGGGGGGAAGTGGCTCCATCTAATAAGATGGTATTTAGAGGTATGAACCTTTGCTATTGGGGTGAATAATCTTTAACATAAAGTACTAGTCAAAAGTTTGGAAAACCCTTGAATGAGTAGGTTTTTTCGGAGAAACCACACGCCTGCTCTGTGAATGAGGAAATATATTACTATTTCTCCATCGAGTTTTGGGAGAAACCACACACTTGCTCTGTGAATGAGGAAATATATTACTATTTCTCCATTGAGTTTTGGGAGAAACCACACGCTTGCTCTGTGAATGAGGAAATATATGACTGTTTCTCCTTCGAGTTTTGGGAGAAACCACACGCTTGCTCCGTAAATGCACGTGAGATCTATGCACATTTCTCCCAAATAATATGAGAGAAATGGGGCTCTTGCTCTTACATGTCAGGACTGTTTTCTTTGTACATAACCATGTCTCTGGACTTTACACATCTCCTGAAATATGTGGCGTTAAAGATTCTGGTGACTATGGATTGTCCTTCAAGTGTTGTCTGTAAATCCACATGTTGTAACACCCGATCTAGACTGGCCATTATCTTGCTGCTTCTACTGTCTGCAATCTGACCCAGGTCCTGATGTTCTTCCCCCTGCCCAATTAAATAGGCAGAGTGGCCTGAAGTTTCTGCAAATGGATGTAAGAAATTTTCTGCCCGAAGCCTGATTTTGTGGATATATGGATAAAAACTGCAGACCCTAATGTATTTATGCTTTCTGAAACCTGGCTCAAAAAACCTATTACACTCAAAAAAATTGGCATAAATGGTTAGAATGGTTTTAGTGCAGATGGTAAATCTAAGGGTGGTGGTGTTGCTGTATACGTAAAACACAGCAGTCGTTCTGACATCTACTAAACCTCAGCATTTTGAATATCTGTCTTTGAACCTAAACCTTGGCTCCTGTTTAAATAGTGTAGTATCTAGTTGTTATAGACCACCCGCTACTGTTGGCTCTCTGGATTGTATTTTCAAATTGTTATCACAGCATGTCAACTCCGAGTTTGTCCTGATGGGTGATCTGAATCAGGATTGGTTATTAACATCTAACTCTGATCAACTCTAAATTCTATGCAATACCTATAATCTCACTCAGATTGTCAACAGTGTAACTAGGTTGAATATATAGTATCCTCTGAAATCCTCTTTGATTGATTTGATCTTAACCAATACTCCTCATCGTTTTAATGCTTCTGGTATTTTTGCAAATGATATAAGTGATCACTGTGCTATTGCCTGTGTGAGAGATGGTTAAATTCCTAAGCATTCTCCATGTGTCATTACGAAAAGAAACCGGAAGCTGTTTGATATTCCAGGTTTTTTACATGATGTATCTAGCATTGAATGGAATAGAATGGAATTAATCCCTGATGTTGAACTAGCCTTTTCTTACTTCCACAATGCATTCCAGGATGTATGCAATAGGCCCCTTTAAATAAATTCAGGATTAAGGGCAGAGAGAACCCTTGGTTTACTGAGGAACGTACTAAAATCATGAGGGAACTAAATGCTATGTGGGCTGAAGCAAAAGGGTTCTGGTTCGGCGGATGATTGGATGGCTTTAACAAGCGGGGCATTGTTCTATTTTTTATTTTTTATTTTATTTCACCTTTATTTAACCAGGTAGGCAAGTTGAGAACAAGTTCTCATTTACAATTGCGACCTGGCCAAGATAAAGCAAAGCAGTTCGACAACATACAAAAACACAGAGTTACACATGGAGTAAAACAACATACAATCAATGATGCAGTAGAAAAAAATAAGACTATATACAATGTGAGCAAATGATGTGAGATAAGGGAGGTGAAGGCAAAAAAATGCCATGGTGGCAAAGTAAATAAAGTATGGCAAGAAAAACACTGGAATGGTAGATTTGTAGTTTAAGAAAGTTAAAAGTTAAAATATAAATAATATGATGCAAAGGAGCAAAATAAATAAAATAAATAAATACAGTAGGGGAAGAGGTAGTTGTTTGGGTTAAATTATAGATGGGCTATGTACAGGTGCAGTGATCTGTGAGCTGCTCTGACAGCTGGTGCTTAAAGCTAGTGAGGGAGATAAGTGTTTCCAGTTTCAGAGATTTTTGTAATTGTATTGACGCTTTAGTAAAGCAACCATACTTTTGTGTAGCTGAACCTCTCTGGATTTTAGAGCCCTGTAAAAGGCTGTGAGAAACCTATCATGATCTATTTTAGGATCTGTTGTTTCTACCTCAGAATTGGCTGTATCAAGCTGTTTGGCCGCCTCATATATCAACAAATCGTCTACCTCAGAATTGTCATTTAAAGCGTTGAAATTATCAGGCTTCAATGTTTTACTATGTATGTCCTGGGTGCCGAATTCCTCCTCGACCACGTCTTCTCCACGTATTGGGCCTTCTGTGTTGGTATACGCCTGGGAGGAACCTGAAAGACAAATATATACAAAATAGGGTATTAAAAAGAAAATATATTTTATATAAAAATTTAAAATACATTTCAGATATTTTAATATATTAACAATATATATATAGTTAAATTACCTCTGTTTTTTTGACACCTGCTGTTTTGAGGAATCCTGGATACCGCGGGTCCTAGCCCTTTTTCCTCTGGCTTTGTTGATTCTGCATTGTTTGTATAGCTATTGTTGGAGTCTGAAAAAAACTCATTATTTAACATTGTTTTAACACATGTCCTAGGAGTGTCATCTGATGAAGATCATCAAAGGTTAGTGCTGCATTTAGCTGTGTTTTGGGTTTTTGTGACATATATGCTTGCTTTGAAAATGGCTGTGTGATTATTTCTGGCTGGGTACTCTCCTGACATAATATAATGTTTTGCTTTCGCTGTAAAGCCTTTTTGAAATCGGACAATGTGGTTGGATTAACGAGAGTCTTATCTTTCAAATGGTGTAAAATAGTCGTATGGTTGAAAAATTGAAATTATTGCATTTTTGAGGTATTTGTATTTCGCGCCAGGTTCTTCCATTGGATATTGGTGAGGAGTTCCGCAAGCGGAACCCCTAGATGCAAGAGTTAACACACGCTCTGCATTAACCCCGGTTTTGGGGGTTGTGTAGAGTGATACATTGTTCACTTTATTTTCAATAATTTGCTGCATAACATTTGTAAATTCTCTCGAAATAAAAAATATTTCTTCTCTCTACATCGTATGCATATAGTTGCCCATTGCTTTACATCTCCAATCACCACGTCTAAAAGTGCGGCTACAGAGGCCTTGATGGTGTCCACAAAAATAGTACTGACATCCTCAGGCTGTGTACATGTAGAGGGTGTCGGGGGGGCTTGCCTGGGGGGTGAGAGAAAAGAGGGCTGTGAGGCATAGAGTCCTTAGGGTCTGGTACCCATGATGTATTTGAGTCCTGGTATGGTATATGAATATCCATGGTATATGCTGATATGAAGAACCGGAGGCTTTATGGTCACCCCTTTTATTGTTGAACCAGTCAGTAACGTAACAGCCGGGTACTTAGTTTTCATCAGGGGCTGACCCTACGGAGGATGAACCTTCTGAGGGCTCCTTTGAATCATAATCCTCAGAATTCATATATATTATGCACTTCCTTAGCTGAACAATACTCTGCCGTTGTTGGCTCTGTACAAAAGGAGCATCCACTAACTCTAACATTTTCAATTCCATTAGATCCCAACTTTTAAAAGGAATAAGCATACGCAACCTAAAATCCCCGTCAGGCCACCTTCACAGATGTTTTCGTTGCGGAATTTCTCGTCGCTGATATAGAACACCCACATGGAAGTCCATTCTTTCTTTGTATTTTCACCCTGTGAAATATTCTTCCTGAGGAGTCAGGGGCACCTTCCCAACATCTCGTAGCCCGTGAACAAGCTATAACCCTTTGTGACAACTCTCAGTTCAGGACACACCAGCTTGCGAAACACCTGCCAGTCTTCAAGCCTGTAGTCCACTCCTAAAGTCTGGTCGGTATATTCTTCTCCTTCGGCAACGGTATAGTGTTCCACTCTACAGGCCGGGTAATCAAACAGATAACCCCATAGTTGTCCATTAGACATCAACACTTGGTCTTTCAGTGCAGTTGCGGGTGGTATTTGCGTTCTATACATATTTAGAAAATGCTTTTTTGGCGCATCGTATATTGTTGCCTTATACTCGGACCTTTCTCTATGTTTTAACAGAGTTCCTGCTTCAGTTGTTACCGTCATCACGTGTGTGTCACTGATCACAAAATCAATGTTTAATTTCTTGTTTATCTAGGACTAACATTTACAAATGTTTTAGAAGTTGACAGTACTATTGGCATATTTTATCTGTAAATGTAATATGTTACTGTAAAATCACATACAACAGATACCTAGAGATCTACAGCAAAAATACTGTAAAATAAATTACAGTAAGTTAACGGCAATTCAAGTTGCCAAGTAAATCCTGTACATTTCGTAGATACAAGTAATTACCGTGAAATAGAAGCAAAATAATATATTGAAATCAGAAAGATGTACAGGTGCTCTAAAAATACAGCAAATTGTTGTTATTTATAAACAGTAAGTTATTGTAGTACATCTACAGCAACATGTTGTAATTCTACTTTACAGTAAATCACTGTTTTACAGTACTTTTATTGGCAACTTTTTTGCCGTTAATTTACTGTAATTTCTACAGTACATGTTTTTACAGTGTAGGGTCAGGGTTAGAGCTACTACATTCAGCAGTAACCCTAATGCTAGACATATCTAGGACTAAAAAGAGAAGACGTTTTACAATCAGAGTTCTTTGTATCTCTTCTTAGTCATACAGATCCCCCCACATCTTATAGGTGGACGGGGTTATGAATATATCCAATACATTATTTCTGAAACCAGATGAAATTAAACTGTCTTTCAGCAGGAAAAGCTTCTCTAATAATCCTAACCATGGCTGGGTGTCTTCAGAGACTGAGAGGTATAGAGACACACTGTCAAGGTGACAGGTATCCTAGTGGTTTAGAGACTGAGAGGTATAGAGACACACTGTCAAGGTGACAGGTATCCTAGTGGTTTAGAGACTGAGAGGTATAGAGACACACTGTCAAGGTGACAGGTATCCTAGTGGTTTAGAGACTGAGAGGTATAGAGACACACTGTCAAGGTGACAGGTATCCTAGTGGTTTAGAGACTGAGAGGTATAGAGACACCCTGTCAAGGTAACAGGTATCCTAGTGGTTTAGAGACTGAGAGGTATAGAGACACACTGTCAAGGTGACAGGTATCCTAGTGGTTTAGAGACTGAGAGGTTTAGAGACACACTGTCAAGGTGACAGGTATCCTAGTGGTTTAGAGACTGAGAGGTATAGAGACACACTGTCAAGGTGACAGGTATCCTAGTGGTTTAGAGACTGAGAGGTATAGAGACACACTGTCAAGTCAAAACATCTGGCTGTGATTTCATGTCAACACCCTCATTCTATTCTATTCTAGTCATTATATTATATTGTATTAAATTATAATATATTATATCCATAGGCTCCACTCAGTATAGTGTTAATGATGACTGTTTGTTGTGTACATTGGTTGAATGGTTAGGACTATCTCTCTGTGGTCACAGTTTAAATCCCAAGAGACCAGGAGACCTAAAGGAAGCCTTCAACACTGCATCCCATCATCCAGTCATAGTAAACAACCTGTCTGTCTGTCTGGTTGTTGTTGCTATCAGTATTAAAAAGCCTTACAACTCTATGCACAAGCAATACTTTAAACAATAAAACATTTTTTAACATTTACTTGAAGAACAGTGAAGATGCAAAGTTTAAGACACCAAGAGGGTGCCCTGCAGGTAAACAAGACACCACTGAATCCTCTTGTCTTCTACAACCAGGAGATGGCTTGCAGGTAAACAAGACACCACTGAATCCTCTGGTCTTCTAGAACCAAGAGGGTGGCCTGCAGGTTAACAAGACACCACTGAATCCTCTTGTCTTCTACAACCAGGAGATGGCTTGCAGGTAAACAAGACACCACTGAATCCTCTGGTCTTCTAGAACCAAGAGGGTGGCCTGCAGGTAAACAAGACACCACTGAATCCTCTTGTCTTCTACAACCAGGAGATGGCTTGCAGGTAAACAAGACACCACTGAATCCTCTGGTCTTCTAGAACCAAGAGGGTGGCCTGCAGGTAAACAAGACACCACTGAATCCTATGGTCTTCCAGAACCAAGAGGGTGGCCTGCAGGTTAACAAGACACCACTGAATAACCACTGTTAACCTTTTGGGGATAGGGGGCAGTATTTGCACGGCCGGATAAAAAACGTACCCGATTTAATCGGGTTACTACTCCTGCCCAGTAACTAGAATATGTATATTTTCAAACAAAACTACATTTGTTGTGGACCTGGGATTCCTGGAAGTGCCTTCTGATGAAGATAATCAAAGGTAAGGGAATATTGACAATAGTATTTTTGATTTTAGATGGTTCCAAGATGGCGCTAACATGTATCGCCTAGCCTATTTTTCTGAGCATACCACGTCGTTTATTGCAAAGTGTGATTTCCCAGTAAAGTTATTTTTAAATCTGGCAATGTGGTTGCATTCACGAGATGTTAATCTATAATTCTTTGAAAGACAATATTATATTTTAACAATATTTTCGAATAGTAATTTTGTAAATTGTAGCGCTGATTCACTGGAAGCATTTGAGGGAAAATATTTTCTGAACGTCACGCGCCGATGAAAAATTATGTTTTTATATATAAATATGAACTCTATCTAACAAAAAATGCATGTATTGTGTAACATGATGTCCTAGGAGTGTCATCTGATGAAGATTGTCAAAAGTAAGTGCTGCATTTAGCTGTGTTTTGGGTATTTGTGATGCATGCTAGTTGCTTTGAAAATGGCAGTGTGATTTTCTTTGGCAGGGTACTCTCCTAACAATCTAATTTTTAGCTTTTTCTGTAAAGCCTTTTTGAAATCGGACAACGTGGTTCAATTCAGGAGAGGTGTATCTATAAAATGGTGTAAAATAGTCATATGTTTGAGAAATTGAAGTTAAATCATTAACCTGTTATGGATAGGGGGCAGTATTTTCACGTCCGGACATTATATGCTAGCTTGAAAAATGGGTGTCTGATTATTTCTGGCTGGGTACTCTCCTGACATAATCTAATGTTTTGCTTTCGTTGTAAAGCCTTTTTGAAATCGGACAATGTGGTTAGATAAAGGAGAGTCTTGCCTTTAAAATGGTGTAAAATAGTCATATGTTTGAAAAATTGAATTTTTCGGATTTTCGAGGAATTTGTAATTCGCGCCACGCCCTATCATTGGATATTGGCGAGGCGTTCCGCTAGCGGAACATCTAGATGTAAGAGGTTAACTTCTTGAGGCTACCTGGGACGTTAGCGTGCCCCCCGTGGCGCACCCTATCAACAGCAGGTGCATTTCAAGAGCGGCAAATTTGAAACCAAATAAATGTACAAATTCAAATTTCTCAAACATACAACTAACTTACAGCCTTTGAAAGATAAACATCTTCTTAATCTAACCACGTTTACCGATTTCAAAAAGGTTTTACGGGGAAAGCATAAAGTTAGGTTATGTTAGGAGAGTACATTGACAATAGCGGTGTGCAATGCATTGTCGATTCAAAGACAGGCTTCACCAAAACCATACAATCAGCTAAAATTATGCACTAACCTTTTACAATCTCCATCAGATGACACTCCTAGGACATTATGTTAGACAATGCATGCATTTTTAGTTCTATCAAGTTCATATTTATATCTAAAAACAGTGTTTTACTATGGCGTTGATGTTCAGGAAATCGTTTCCCTCCAATACCGGCAGTCAAGTCATGACAACAAAATAATTAATTAATATTAGAAAACATTGGTAAAATATTATATTGTCATTCAAAGAATTATAGATTTACATCTCTTGAACGCAATGGACTTGTCAGATTTAAAATTAACCTTACTGGGAAATCACACTTTGCAATAATCTGAGCACTGCGCCAGAAAAATACGCATCGCGATACAGACTAACCGCCATGTTGGAGGAATCTAAAATCGAAAATACTATATAAATAATCCATTACCTTTGATTCTCTTCATCAGATGTCACTTCCAAAGAGTCCCAGGTCCATAACGAATGTAGTTTTGTTCAAAAAAGCTCATCATTTATGTCGAAAAACCTCCGTGTTGTAGCGCATGATCTAAGCCAGCCGGACTTCACTTCACTTCAAGAACGGAAAAAATATATTTCCGTTCGTTCAAACATGTCAAACGTTGTATCGCATAAATCATTAGGGCCTTTTTTAACCAGAACATGAATACAATTCAAGGCGGACCATTGGGTTTTCTTTTAAAACGTTTCGGAATGAGAGTACCCACCATCAAATCGCGCGCCAGGTGTCTAATGGGCCATCGCCGTTCCATGGCTCTTATTCGGTCAGATCTCACTGTAGAACACTCAAAACACTTTGTAAAGGCTGGGGACATCTTGTGGAAGCAATAGGAAGTGCCAGAATATTCCTATCCCCCTTTGTTTTTCAATGGCATAGGCTCAAAGTCAATTCAACACATCAGGTATCCACTTCCTGTCAGAATCTGTCTCAGGGTTTTGCCTGCCAAATGAGTTCTGTTATACTCACAGACACCATTCAAACAGTTTTTGAAACTTTAGGGTGTTTTCTATCCATATATAATAAGTATATGCATATTGTAGTTACTGGGTAGGTGTAGGAGGCAGTTAAAAATGGGCACATATTTTTTCAAAAAATTCTCAATACTGCCCCCTATACCCTAACAGGTTAAAGGGAGTGCTCCTAACCGCAGCTTGTTACCTGTAAAAAAGACACCTGTCCACGGAAGCAATCAACCAATCAGATTACAAACTCTCCACCATGGCCAAGACCAAAGAGCTCTAAAAGGATGTCAGGGACAAGATTGTAGACCTACACAAGGCTGGAATGGGCTACAAGACCATCGCCAGGCAGCTTGGTGAGAAGGTGACAACATTTGGTGCGATTATTCGAAAATGGAAGAAACACAAAAGAACTGTCAATATCCCTCGTCCTGGGGCTCCATGCAAGATCTCACCTTGTGGAGTTGCAATGATCATGAGAACAGTGAGGAATCAGCCCAGAACTACACGGGAGGATCTTGTCAATGATCTCAAGGCAGCTGGGACCATAGTCACCAAGAAAACAATTGGTAACACACTACGCTGTGAAGAACTGAAATCCTGCAGCGCCTGCAAGGTCCCCCTGCTCAAGAATACATATACAGGCCCGTCTGAAGTTTGCCAATGAACATCTGAATGACTCAGAGGACAACTGGTGAAAGTGTTGTGGTCAGATGAGACCAAAATGGAGCTCTTTGACATCAACTCAACTCGCCGTGTTTGGAGGAGGAGGAATGCTGCCTATGACCCAAGAACACCATCTCCACCGTCAAACATGGAGGTGGAAACATTATGCTTTGGGGGTGTTTTTCTGCTAAGGGGACAGGACAACTTCACCGCTTCAAAGGGACGATGGACGGGGCCATGTACCATCAAATCTTGGGTGAAAACCTCCTCAAGAAGCTCAAGAAGAAGGACATTAAGGTCCTGGAGTGGCCTAGCCAGTCTCCAGACCTTAATCCCATAGAAAATCTGTGGAGGGAGCTGAAAATCCGAGTTGCCAAACGTCAGCTTCGAAACCTTAACCTGTTAGGGTATAGGGGGCAGTATTGAGAATTTTTAAAAAAAATATGTGCCCATTTTTAACCTGTTTGGGCTAGGGGGCAGTATTGAGAATTTTGGAAAAAATATGTTCCCATTTTTAACTGCCTCCTACACCAACTCAGAAGCTAGAATATGCATATTATTGTTCAGGTTTAGATAGAAAACACTCTGAATTTTCTAAAACTGTTTGAATGGTGTCTGTGAGTATAACAGAACTCCTATGGCAGGCAAAAACCTGACAAGGTTTCAAGCAGGAAGTACCCTGTCTGACAAGGAGTCGTGCGTCTTGCATCTTTTTATTGAAAAGTAAGGATCTTAGCTGTAACGTGACAATTCCCAGGGCTCCAATAGGCTCTCAGAGCCCGCGAAAAACCTGAAGGTTTACGAGGGAGCCTCAGGCTGAAACACATTATCACCTTTTGTAAGTGTCGACTCAGAGGACCTTTGAATGAGGCGCGTGCACGAGTCGCTCCCGAGGAGAAATTTTATTCGGCTGTTTAGGCTCAATGCATACTCCCGGTCGGAATATTATCACTTCTCTACGACATAAATGGCATAAAAATTGGTTTTAAACAGCGGTTGACATGCTTCGAAGTACGGTAATGGAATATTTAGACATTTTTGACACGCCAATGCGCCATGCGCGGGACCGTGAAGAAGCATTCTGATAGTGTCTAGAACTCACGAACAAAACGTCGCTGTTGGAACATAACGATGGATTATTTGGGACCAAACCAACATTTGTTATTGAAGTAGAAGTCCTGGCAGTGTATTCTGACGAAGAACAAGCAAGGTAAGAACATTTTTCTTATAGGAAATGTGATTTTGGTGGAGGCTGACCTGGGTGGGTATCTAAATAGCTAGCCCTGTAATGCCGGGCTATGTACTTAGATTATTGCAAAATGTGCTTCATCCGAAAAGCTATTTTAAAATCGGACATATCGAGTGCATAGAGGAGTAATGTATCTATAATTCTTAAAATAATTGTTATGCTTTTTGTGAACGTTTATTTTGAGTAATTTAGCAAACTGTTAGTAAATTCCCCGGAAGTTTGCGGGGGTTATGCTTTTTCTGAACGTCACATGCTAATGTAAAAAGCTGGTTTTTGATATAAATATGAACTTGATTGAACAAAACATGCATGTATTGTATAACACAATGTCCTAGGTGTGTCATCTGATGAAGATCATCAAAGGTTAGTGCTGCATTTAGCTGTGGTTTGGGTTTATGTGACATGATATGCTAGCTTGAAAAATGGGTGTCTGATTTTTTCTGGCTGGGCACTCTGCTGACATAATCTAATGTTTTGCTTTCGTTGTAAAGCCTTTTTGAAATCGGACAGTGGGGTTAGATTAACGAGATTCTTGTCTTTAAATAGCTGTAAAATAGTCATATGTTTGAGAAATTGAAGTAATAGTATTTCTAACGATTCAAAAATCGCGCCACTGGATTTCAGTGGCTGTTACGTAGGTGGGACGAGTTCGTCCCACATGCCCCAGAGAGGTTAACTGCCTATTACACCAACTCAGAAGCTAGAATATGCATATTATTGTTCAGGTTTGGATAGAAAACACCCTAAAGTTTCTAAAACTGTTTGAATGGTGTCTGTGAGTATAACAGAACTCATTTGGCAGGCAAAACCCTGAGACAGATTCTGACAGGAAGTGGATACCTGATGTGTTGAATTGACTTTCAGCCTATGCCATTGAAAAACAAAGGGGGTGAGGAATGTTTTGGCACTTCCTATTGCTTCCACAAGATGTCCCCAGCCTTTACAAAGTGTTTTGAGTCTTATACTGTGAGATCTGACCGAAGAAGAGCCTTGGAACGGCGATGGCCCATTAGACCCCTGGCGCACGAGTTGATGGTGGGTACTCTCATTCCGAAACGTTTTAAAAGAGAACCCAATGGTCCGCCTTGAATTTTATTCATGTTCTGGTTAAAAAAGGCCCTAATGATTTATGCGATACAACGTTTGACATGTTTGAACGAACGTAAATATATTTTTTCCGTTCGGGAAGTGAAGTGAAGTCCGGCTGGCTTAGATCATGTGCTACAACACGGAGGTTTTTGGACATAAATGATGAGCTTTTTTGAACAAAACTACATTCGTTATGGACCTGGGATTCTTTGGAAGTGACATCTGATGAAGAGAATCAAAGGTAATGGATTATTTACATAGTATTTTCGATTTTAGATCTCTCCAACATGGCGGTTAGTCTGTATCGCAATGCGTATTTTTCTGGCGCAGTGCTCAGATTATTGCAAAGTGTGATTTCCCAGTAAGGTTAATTTTAAATCTGGCAAGTCCATTGCGTTCAAGAGATGTAAATCTATAATTCTTTGAATGACAATATAATATTTTACCAATGTTTTCTAATATTAATTAATTATTTTGTTGTCATGACTTGACTGCCGGTATTGGAGGGAAACGATTTCCTGAACATCAACGCCATAGTAAAACGCTGTTTTTAGATATAAATATGAACTTGATAGAACTAAAAATGCATGCATTGTCTAACATAATGTCCTAGGAGTGTCATCTGATGGAGATTGTAAAAGGTTAGTGCATAATTTTAGCTGATTTTATGGTTTTGGTGACGCCTGTCTTTGAATCGACAATGCATTACGCACAGCTATTGTCAATGTACTCTCCTAACATAACCTAACTTTATGCTTTCCCCGTAAAAGCTTTTTGAAATCGGACAACGTGGTTAGATTAAGGAGATGTTTATCTTTCAAAGGGTGTAACTTAGTTGTATGTTTGAGAAATTTAAATTTTGACATTTATTTGGTTTCAAATTTGCCACTCTTGAAATGCACCTGCTGTTGATAGGGTGCGCCACGGGTGTGCAAACCTGGTGGCCAACTACAAGAAATGTCTGACCTCTGTGATTGCCAACAAGGGTTTTGCCACCAAGTACTAAGTCATGTTTTGCAGATGGGTGAAATACTTATTTCCCTCATTAAAATGCAAATCATTTTGTAACATTTTTGACATGTGTTTATCTGGATTTGTTTGTTGTTATTCTGTCTCTCACTGTTCAAATAAACCTACTATTAAAATGATAGACTGATACTTTCTTTGTAAGTGGGCAAACGTACAAAATCAGCAGGGGATCAAATACTTTTTCCCCCACTGTAGGCATTTAAAACCATACAAAGCAGCAGAGATAAATCTTAAAGAAGATAAGACAATTGATGGAGAATTGTTACAGGATAGCCAAGAACGAAGGCCCCAGGAAGAATTGGACATGTGGAAAATGAAAGGGGGCAATCCTACAAGAGAAGGTCTGACATAAGGATAATTTACTAATCTTACCAAAGACATTGTTTAGATATGCAGCAATATTGATACATGGGCTGAGCCATGTATCAATAGGGGGGAAGGATGGTAGAGCAGGTGATAGAACAGGTTAGGAAACACTACAGGTTAGGAAAGAGTGGTGGCCTAGAGGATAACTACTTAATGGCCTAGAGGATAACTACTTAACCTCTTTGCTATAGGGGGCAGTATTTTCACGGCCGGATGAAAAATGTACCCAAATTAAACGGCCTACTTCTCGGGCCCAGAGTCAAATATTTTCATATTATTAGTATATTTGGACAGAAAGCACTCTGAAGTTTCTAAAACTGTTTGAATGGTGGCTGTGAGTATAACAGAACTCATATGGCAGGCCAAAACCTGAGAAGATTCCATGCAGGAAGTGCCCTGTCTGACATGTTGTTGTCCTTCTAGGACATCTCTATCAAAAATATAGAATCTCTGCTGTAACATGACATTTTCTAAGGCTTCCATTGGCTCTAAGAAGGCACCAGAAAGTGGAATGAGAGCAGGAGTGTTTGTGAGTGGTCAGGCAGGGAACACTGACACAGGAGATGATCACTAACCTTTGATGATCTTCATCAGGTGACACTCCTAGGACATTATGTTATACAATACATGCATGTTTTGTTCAATCAAGTTCATATTTATATCAAAAACCAGCTTTTTACATTAGCATGTTTTGTTCAGAACTAGCATACCCACCGAAAACTTCCGGTGAATTTACTAAAATACTCATGATAAATGTTGACAAAAAACATAACAATTATTTTAAGAATTATAGATATAGAACTCCTTTATGCAATCGCGTTGTCCGATTTTAAAATAGCTTTTCGGTGAAAGCACATTTTGCAATATTCTGAGTACATAGCCCGGCCATCACGGCTAGCTATTTTGACACCCACCAAGTTTGGCACAGATTTACTATAAGAAAAATTGGATTACCTTTGCTTTTCTTTGTCAGAATGCACTCCCAGGACTTCTACTTCATCCACAAATGTTGTTTTGGTTCAAAATAATCCATAGTTATGTTAAAATATCCTCTGTTTTGTTCTTGCGTTCAAGACACTATCCGAACGGTGACGCGTGGTAGCGTATCGTGACAAAACATTTCAAAATATTCCATTACTGTACTTTGAAGCATGTCAAACGCTGTTTAAAATCCATTTTTATGTGATTTTTCTCATAAAATAGCGATAATATTCCGACCAGGAGACGTCTTTTTCGTTCAAAGACTGAAAGTGTAAAATGGCCTTTTCATGTGCACGCGCAAGCCCGTCTCACTGTTCTCAGATCGACCACTATACAAATGCGCTACTGTTTTTCAGGCAGGGGCTGTAAAGTCATCATTCAACGTTCTGGCGCCATCTGAGAGCCTATGGGAGCCTTAGAAAGTGTCACGTTACAGCAGAGATCCTCTGTTTTCGATAAAGAGAGTATAGAAGGCCAAGAAATGGTCAGAGAGGGCACTTCCTGTACAGAATCTTCTCAGGTTTTGGCCTGCCATATGAGTTCTGTTATACTCACAGACACCATTCAAACAGTTTTAAAAACTTTAGGGTGTTTTCTATCCAAATCAAACAATTATATGCATATTCTAGTTTCTGGGCAGTAGTAATAACCAGATTAAATCAGGTACGTTTTTATCCGGATGTGAAAATACTGCCCCCTACCCTAGGGAGGGTAAAGCTGCCTAAGGAGTCGGTAATTGCAGACAGCTGTATCTCCTGACGAGAGGGCGGGGTCAGAGCTCCAATCTGCAATGGGGCCGACCAATCAGCTGCTTAGAATTTCAGGAAGCCATCCCGAAACACACACATACAAACAAACCCACAAACAAAGAAACTGGGGAATTTAACACGTGCATACCTACACGTACGCTATGGTCACAAGACGCAGGCCTCCTTACTGTCCCTAGAATTTCTAAGCAAACAGCTGGAGGCAGGGCTTTCTCCTATAGAGCTCAATTTTTATTGAATGGTCTGCCTATCCATGTGAGAGACGTAGACTCGGTCTCGACTTTTAAGTCTTTATTGAAGACTCATCTCTTCAGTAGGTCCTATGATTGAGTGTCGTCTGGCCCAGGAGTGTGAAGGTGAATGGAAAGGCACTGGAGCAACGAACCGCCCTTGCTGTCTCTGACTGGCCGGCTTTCCTCTCTCCACTGGGATTCTCTGCCTCTAACCCTATTACAGGGGCTGAGTCACTGGCTTACTGGTGCTCTTCCATGCCGTCCCTTGGAGGGGTGCATCACTTGAGTGGGTTGAGTCACTGACGTGATCTTCCTGTCCGTTTTGGCGCCCCCCCCTTGGGTTGTGCCGTGGCGGAGATCTTTGTGGGCTATACTCGGCCTTGTCTCAGGATGATAAGTTGGTGGCTGAAGATATCCCTCTAGTGGTGTGGGGCCTGTGCTTTCACAAAGTGGGTGGGGTTATAGCCTGCCTGTTTGGCCCTGTCCGGGGGTATCGTCAGATGGGGCCACAGTGTGTCCCGACCCCTCCTGTCTCAGCCTCCAGTATTTATGCTGCAGTAGTTTATGTGTCGGGGGGCTTGGGTCAGTCTGTTATATCTGGAGTATTTCTCCTGTCTTATCCGGTGCCCTGTGTGAATTTATGTATACTCTTTCTAATTCTCTCCCTCTTTCTCTTTTTCTCAATTTCTCTCTTTCTCTCTTTCTTTCTTTCTTTCTTTCTTTCTTAATTTCTTTCTCTCTCTCTCTCAGAGGACCTGAGACCTAGGATCATGCCTCAAGACTGCCTGGCCTGATGACTCCTTGCTGTCCCCAGTCCACCTGGCTGTGCTGCTGCTTCAGTTTCAACTGTTCTGCCTGCGGCTTTGGAACCCTGACCTGTTCACCGGATGTGCTACCTGTCCCAGACCTGCTGTTTTCAACTCTCTAGAGACAGCAGGAGCAGTAGAGATACTCTGAATGATCACCTATGAAAAGCCAACTGACATTTACACCTGAGGTACTGACATGTTGCACCCTCGACATCCACTGTGATTATTATTATTTTACGCTGCTGGTCATCTATGAACATTTGAACATCTTGGCCATGTTCTGTTATAATCTCCAACAGGCAGAGCCAGAAGAGGACTGGCCACCCCTCATAGCCGGGTTCCTCTCTAGGTTTCTTCCAAGGTTCTGGCCTTTCTAGGGAGTTTTTCCTAGCAAGCGTGCTTCTACACCTGCATTGCTTGCTGTCTGGGGTTTTAGGCTGGGTTTCTCTACAGCACTTTGTGACATCAACTGATGTAAGAAGGGCTTTATAAATAAATTTGATTAGATTTTATTTAGATGTACTGTGTCACTGTGTGTAGACAGACTGGTCTCATAGACTAGATGCACTGTGTCACTGTGTATAGACAGCCTGGTCTCATAGACTAGATGTACTGTGTCACTGTGTGTAGACAGCCTGGTCTCATAGACTAGATGCACTGTGTCACTGTGTGTAGACAGCCTGGTCTCATAGACTAGATGCACTGTGTCACTGTGTGTAGACAGCCTGGTCTCATAGACTAGATGCACTGTGTCACTGTGTATAGACAGCCTGGTCTCACAGACTAGATGCACTGTGTCACTGTGTGTTGACAGCCTGGTCTCATAGACCAGATGCACTGTGTCACTGTGTGTAGACAGCCTGGTCTCATAGACTAGATGCACTGTGTCACTGTGTGTAGACAGCCTGGTCTCATAGTAAATGTAAATCCAGGACACTCAGATTAGTATGATATGTTATGTTTGTATGGTTACATAAGACAGAAGGTTACTTAAAGGTGCAATATGCAGAAATTGCTCCACCATTTGCTGGTTGCTAAAATTCTAATGGTAGGCCTATTTTCAGTTTGTGACAAAACAAGCAGTAATTGTGTAGCGAATCATTATACCATATGAACCCGCTGTGAAATATATTTTCCATAACCAAAAATAGTGTATTTTCATCTGTTCGAAGCTGGTGTACAAAACCGACAGTAAAAGATGCAGAAACGAAACTTAAGAACGGGAAGCATAGAAATAGTGCATATAGAACACATCTACAGCTGATTAGACTTGCTTTAAATTAGAAATTAAAGAGCTATAACTCAATGTTTCTTTGTGAATTTGTTCTGGTCGCCCAAAAAGTTACATATTTGTCACGTTCTGACCAGTAAAGGGGTTATTTGTTATTGTAGTTTGGTCAGGACGTGGCAGGGGGGTATTTGTTTTATGTGGTTCGGGGTTTGTTAGTATATGTGTTTATGTAGAGGGGTGTTTGGTTAGAGTATTTTGGGGTTTTGGGGTTATGTTCTATATTTCGTATTTCTATGTTCTGTCTATGTTGTGTATTTCTTTGTTGGCCTGGTATGGCTCTCAATCAGGAACAGCTGTACATCATTGTTGCTGATTGAGAGTCATACTTAGGTAGCCTGTTTTCACCTGTCCCTTGGTGGGAAGTTGTTGTTGCAGTGTGTGTAGCCTGCAATACTGTTCGTTCGATCATTTTCTTTCGTATGTGTTCAAATAAAGTTAAGATGAGCACTCAACCCGCTGCGCCTTGGTCCACTACGTATGACGACCGTTAAAATATTGCAGGGGTAAGGCAAAAACATATAGCATGTTTCTAGGCTAAAAGATATGAGGTGCTCCGTGTTCCTGCTGGTAGCAGGCCTTACCTAGATGCGGGGAAATGTCCTGCCTTGGAGTATGGTTGTATCTATCGCCACCAGACTCCTTGGAAATCAGATGACAAACCTGCATGGATTAGCAAGAGAAAACATGGTACGTGTATTTAGACAATTGTAGTCAAGACAGCTTCAGTTTACACCGGAGTATACAGGTTCCAGTACTCTACTAACACTTCACACAACTAATTGGTGCTAGGCAGTAATATAAACATGCACACAGTCCAGTAAGTTTCCCAAAATCCCCAGTTTTCAAAAATGTCCTGCTTATTCCTTCCCGATACTGTGAATCTCCCAACTGGGTTTTCAAAGAATGTTGGGGAAAGTTACCAGATTTTTGCATCTACCTGGGACAGAACTCACCCACTGTCTGTATAATAGAACGAGCTCCCTAAGTAACAATGAGATGACAACTGGGACCGACCGGCTCGATTCGACGTAGCAAAATTAGAAATTGTGTTTTTTACATTGAATAAAAGTAGAGACTCAGAGCTAGAAAATGGTGTATCATACACTACAGTTGAGGAACAATGGGAAAGTAATTCTGCTCTGAAAGTTGATCAACTTGTAAACCCACTTTTATATAAATGGTCCTTGAATGTTTTGGTACACCTGCACCTCTTCTTTGTCTACCCTCATTCACACTCTTAAGCCTTAGACCCACCCATCTCTTTAAGGATTCACATGTGAGGCCATGTGCTAAACAGAGTGAGTACAGTAGTGTAGTAAACAGAGTGAGTACAGTAGTGTAGTAAACAGAGTGAGTACGGTAGTGTAGTAAACAGAGTGAGTACGGTAGTGTAGTAAACAGAGTGAGTAAACAAAGATTACAAGACTACGTTTATCGACATGTCTGTAGACAGTGACATCATGAACATTCTATTGTAGTCTGACATCATGAACATTCTATTGTCGTCTGACCACATGAACATTCTATTGTAGTCTGACATCATGAACATTCTATTGTAGTCTGACATCATGAACATTCTATTGTAGTCTGACATCATGAACATTCTATTGTAGTCTGACATCATGAACATTCTATTGTAGTCTGACATCATGAACATTCTATTGTAGTCTGACATCATGAACATTCTATTGTAGTCTGACATTATGAACATTCTATTGTAGTCTGACATTATGAACATTCTATTGTAGTCTGACATCATGAACATTCTATTGTAGTCTGACATCATGAACATTCTATTGTAGTCTGACATTATGAACATTCTATTGTGGTCTGAAATTATGAACATTCTATTGTAGTCTGACATTATGAACATTCTATTGTAGTCTGACATTATGGACATTCTGAACATTCTATTGTAGTCTGACATTATGAACATTCTATTGTAGTCTGACATCAAATTTGTAGTTGTCGTTATGAAAAAGTATAAAAACATAAACGACATACTGCATGACATCAGCAGCCTGGTGGTCCAAATTAGCATAACTGGTGTATATTTATATGTCCACACTATGAGGTTGGAATAATACTGAGAAAATGTGAAAATGTTGATTCCCTCTGAAGGATCGGACCCTTTTATTAAATGTTCTCCTAAAATGACCCAAATTTATCTGCCTGTAGCTCAGGACCTGAAGTAGAGATATGCATTTTCTTGATACCATTTGAAAGGAAGCTTTGAAGTTTGTGGAAATGTGAAATGAATGTAGGAGAATATAACACATTAGATATGGTAAGATGGCAGCAGTGTATGTGCAAAGTTTTAGACTGATTCAATGAACCATTCTGTTCAAAATGTTGTATCAGGACTACCCAAATGTGCCTAATTGGTTTATTAATACATTTAAGTTCATTATTGTTCACTCTCCTCAAACAATAGCATGGTATTCTTTCACTGTAATAGCTACTGTAAATCAGACAGTGCAGTTAGGTTAACAAGAATTTAAGCTTTCTGCCCATATCAGACATGTCTATGTCCTGGGAAATGTTCTTGTTACTTACAACCTCATGCTAATCACATTAGCCTACGTTAGCTCAACCGTCTCGTGGGGGGATACTGATCCCGTAGAGATAATGCCCTTTTAGTGTAACACCAGATCCCAAATGAGTGCATTTCACAAATGTAATCTGTTCACAATGACAGCTTCTCAAGTGTTTTTAATACTTCATTTGTGGAGGTGAAGATTCTTTCAAAACCCATTCTGAGCATTTATTATGAAAGTTAACTGAAGAGGTAAAGTTTATGTTAACCTATATTCTAATTCTAATAGTCTGTTAATCAAAACATCATGAACATCATCTGTTGTCTGCCTTGAAACGGTGCTGTTAAAGATACTGCTTGTGTTTATCATATAAATGCACGAGAAGATTAAAAACATGTCACCGAGACAGGGTGACAACGGTAGATAGCTAGCCGTAAACCGGTAGACAGTGTCCTTCGTCCCCGCCTGTTGGGCACGGTTTTCTCCGGTACACAGCAGTAGGGAGGAAGGGGTGACACCATGTGCTTGCTAACTAGCAAGCTAGCACAAAGTTTAGCTAACTAGCAAGCTAGCTGGTTAGCTAGAACATGATGTTGCCCCAGCCTCCCACCTGCTGTGCCATCTGGAAGCGGGAGCGACCAGTAGACAGTGTCCTCTGCCCCCGCCTGTCAGGCACTGTTTTCCCACAGTCCTGTTAATGACAGTGAGGACAGGTATTCGGCAGATGGTCGCAAAGGACACTGTATAAAAATAACTCCGATAATACTTTTATTACCCTTTTGACCCACATTCAAAAGTCTCTCAAGCAAAAGTCGTACTTTTCTCTGTGTTGTAAAAGCAAGCAGAGCAGAAACCAGCTACTCTTTAGTTGACTGATGTAGCTGGCAAGGTAACTGATGTTTGACTCAACAGAAAAAAAACTACACTAGTGTTTATTCCCACTGTTGAAACTGACATTTAACGTTAGCTAATGTTTCATCCCATCTCGATTGTTACAAATAAGCGAACATAAAGACACAATAGGCTGGAGGCATTGAAAACGTCCGCCATCTCAAACTGACATGTAATGTTAGTGTTGTAATGTTTCAACCCGTCTCGACTGAGGTGAATGAACTAGCTAGCTAGTAGCTACCACAGTCAGTTCAGCTCTAGCATCCAGCCTTAGCCTCTAGCTATCTGTCAGATAGCGCAGCAGGTAGCCTAGAGCGTTGGGTCAGTAAACGAAAGGTCTCTGGATCTAATCCCCAAACAAATTATGTGAAAAGTCTGTCAATGTGCCCTTGAACAAGACACTTAACCCTAGCTCTGGATAAGACTGTCTGCTATATGATGTAAATAGTGCTGTAACAATAGCAACATCATCTTGCTATCTAACAGCTGTTGTGTGTATGGAAATGTTTTGTAGCCTTTGTTTTCAACAGAAGTAAATGAACTTGGCTGGCTTTACGCAGTTGGTGTATCGTTAGAGCCAGAGCCCAAAAAAATTAAGCAGGCCATTATGTCTCCCAGAAGAAACAAACAGATAATGAACTGGTATTAACCAGATGTATTTATGTCTCTCAGAAGAAACAAGATATTTGAGAGGAATGTTTTCAACAGTAGATGTCAGAATGAAACAGACTAAGGAATTGATCATGGACTTGAAACTGAAATGTTAGTCGTGTAATTTCAGTCAAATTGCAGACTTGCTGATACAAGATAATTATCATGGGTTGAGAGACAAGGGGCCGAGAGACAACGGGCCGAGAGACAAGGGGCCGAGAGACAAGTTACTTGGTGAGAATGAATTGACACTAGAAAGAGCAACACAAATGTGTCAAGCTGGAGAGGTGACTCAGAGTCACATACAGTCAATGGACAGTGGTGTTCTTGGTGACACAGTATGTAAAGTGGACTATGTTAGCAAAGGAGGAGCTACAGATAAACGGCTAACTGCAGAGGACAGCAGCACAATAGAGGGAACCAGCGCTCCTGCAGCAACTGTGGAGGAGAGTACAGACCTCACCAGTACCCAGCATATAGAAAACAGTGTTACAACTGTGGAGGAGAGTACAGACCTCACCAGAACCCAGCATATAGAAACCAGTGTTACAACTGTGGCATGAAGAACCACTTCTCACTCAAATGCAGGCAGCGGAGACAACAAAATACAGTACACTGTGTCAACTAGGACCAGGACAACAGCGGTGACAACGAGTACAGTGAGGGTTCCTTGGGTGACCTCTTTGTGGGAACTGTCACACTTACAGGACCAGAGGAGGACTGGACTGCTACCTACAAGACTAATGGAACTTACATTGTGTTTAAACGTGACCCTGGATCACAGGTCAACATCATTCCAGAGACTGAATTGCTACAGTTACAGGTAAAACCAGTGGGGAACACAAAACAAAGGAGAAGACTGAAAGATTACAGTGGTGAAGCAAATGTCACTTCAGGGACATGAACATTGGTGCTGGAGGGAGATGATACATCTCACAAGGTTCAGTTTGTCATAGTAAAGGGAGAAAAACAACCATCATTGGGTTAAAGTCATGTAACTTACTGGGTCTAGTGAAACGGGTTCATATGGTGAAATGACTCATGTTGAGGATGCAGATGCTGATGTTTTTCAGGGAAGATGGGAAGCTGCAGCACAACATGGAGTTAGAACATCCAGATAGACCAGTGATCCATGTACCTAGAAAGGTCCCATTATCACTAAGAGACCAGCTAAAAACAGAGATACTGTAGACCAGTGATCCATGTACCTAGAAAGGTCTCATTATCACTAAGAGACCAGCTAACCGCAGGACTCTCCAGAGGGTGGTGGGTTCAGCCCATCAAAGCTGGGACCGAGAGACTAAACAAATAGCTTCTATCTCAAGGCCATCAGACTGTTAAATAGTCACCACTAGCTCGCCCCCACCCAGTACCCTGCCCTGAACACCCCTCTACATCACTGTCACTAGACAGCTACCACCAGGTTACTCTACCCTGTCCTGAACTTTAGTCACTGTCACTAGACAGCTACCAGCAGGTTACTCTACCCTGCACCTTAGAGGCTGCTGCCCTGTGTACATAGACATGGAATCACTGGTCACTTTAATAATGTTTACTGTTTTACCCACTTCATATGTATATACTGTATTCTAGTCATGGTTCATCCTATATAACTACTGCTGTCCACTTCATATGTATATACTGTATTCTAGTCATGGTTCATCCTATATAACTACTGCTGTCTACTTCATATGTATATACTGTATTCTAACTACTACTGTACATATGCTATTCTTCAGATACACTACAGATGTACTCCAAATTGTCTATGCATCACAGTACATAAAGAAAATATTAGGACAAGCAATGATATATATATATGTCCAAATATTTTCATTAACTTTTTAGATTTTAGAACACAAGCATTGTTAGATATTACTGCACTGTTGGAGCTAGGAACACAAGCATTTCACTACACCCGCAATAACATCTGATAAATATGTGTACGCGACCAATAAAATAAAATGTGATTGTATTGTTGAAAGTGTTATATAATTCTCAATCCGTGTTGTGTCTTGTCTAAGAACAGCCCTTAGCCGTGATACTGTATAATAACCATATATCACACCTCCTCAGGACTTATTGATTCATTACAACACATAGGTGATTTATAAGGCATTATAAAGGTCATTAAAATAATGATACATACGTACTTCATAGAAACTGTTACCCTTCATATATTCTAACAACTCACATTTTAAGATTCATTATGTCACTTCTCCATGTTAAGGGCTCTAACCTTGGAACAAAACTATTTGTCTCCCTCTTGCTGTTGCATGCAGTTTCTCTCTCTCTTCCTCCATTCCTCTAACCCCTCCCTCCCTCCTTCTAACACCACCCCTCTGGCAGAACCAGGAAGTCCATCCCCTCCACAAACTTTCTTCTGAGGTAACAAAACTGATCTGAGTCTCTGTGTCGTCTGTCTGTGTGAGAGTGAACAACCGTCAAAATGGCTCAGCAGGGAGTTCTACTGGACCAGGACCAGTTCTGTTGTTGTGTCTGTCTGGATCTACTGAAGGAGCCAGTGGCTATTCCCTGTGGACACAGTTACTGTAGAATCTGTATTGAGGGCTGCTGGGATCAGGATGTTCTGAAAGAGGTCTATAGCTGTCCTCAGTGCATAGAGACCTTCACTCCAAGGCCTAATCTGAGGAAAAATAACATGTTGGCTGAGGTGGTGGAGAAACTGAAGAAGACAGGACTCCAGGCTGCTCCCCCTCCTGCTCTGTGCTATGCTGGACCTGGCGATGTGGTGTGTGATTTCTGCACTGGGACCAGAAAGCAGAAAGCCCTCATGTCCTGTTTGGTGTGTCTGGTTTCTTACTGTGAGACTCACCTCCAACCTCACTACGAATCTCCTGCTTTGAAGAAGCACAAGCTGGTCAAAGCCATCGCACAACTACAGGAGAAGATATGCTCTCATCATGACAAACTGCTGGAGGTTTACTGTCGTACCGATCAGCAGTGTATCTGTTATCTGTGTACAATGGATGAACATAAAGGCCATGATACAGTGTCAGCTGCAGCAGAGAGGACTGAGAAACAGGTAAGACCAGAACAACTTGTTGGTGACTGTCTGATAAACAAAGAATTAAAGATACAGTAGGAACTAAGGCTGTTTGAATATGAGATTATTCAAATGAAATGGATCCTCAGCAGAACAAATATGAACACAAACCTTGAGTATATAGATATGTTAACCCAGATTCTCCAAATGTATCACCATTTTCTAAAGTCAATCACTATTATCATTCAATATCAATCACTGTTATCATTCTGAATGCTCTTTTTTCTACCACAGCCAAACCCAGACGACGCTGGGCCAAACTCTTTTGTGACTTCAAAGTTCAGTGTCAGGATTGTAGACCTTCCACTCTATGGGCCCTATATCACATTACTATACTATTGATCTACTGGACAAATAAAACTTGAAAGCTCATTGAAGAGTGATTCTCCATAGAGGCAACTGGGGATGAGTCAGCAGGAGGCCCAGCAGAGATTCCAGGAGAGAGAGAAGGAGCTGAAGGAGCTCGAACAGGATGTGGAGTCTCTCAAGGTGAGTATTGTTGACCAGAGGAGACACACCATTTCACTTCTCTCCTCCAGTCAGAGAGAGGTAGAGGGGCCCCTCTCCAATCCCACTGACCCCACAGTTGAGAACAGGCTGTCTGGACCCCTTTCAGAGAATAGACTGCTTAATGTAAGTGATGGGATATGAACCCAGGTCTACTGTGGGATAAACCAACATCTTGACCATTACACCAAGAGGACATTCCCTATTGGGCCGACACTGATTTAGAAGTCGCAGGCTGGGCTACTTCATCACATAACCATGAGTAACCATGACTGACTCATGTCCCCTATACATTAACATGGACCTCTCTCTCTCTCTCAATTCAATTCAAAGATCTTTATTGGCATGGGAAACATATCTTTACTATGCCAAAGCAAGTGAAGTAGATAATAAACAATCATGAATGAACAGTAAACTTTACACAACATTTATTTTCAAAAGAATGGAGACATTTCAAATGTTATAATTCAAGAGCAAACAGAGAGAGCCGTGCGCCAGACTGAGTTCTGGAGGTGAAATGGAAATGAATGAGGGAGAGTTAAGTGAGGTAGAAGGTGTGGAGAAGAGCTCAGAACCAGAGAAGTATTTGGTCAGATGACTGTTGGGAATATACTATTAGAGATCTGGTTCTGGTTTTGGTTGGACAGTTGGAAAGCTTGCTGATGAGAGTGGTTTGAGGGAGTTGGAGGTTGGCCCTTCTGTGGTGATAGGGGATGTTCCTTTTCCCATTTTGTATCACAAAGTAAAATAGATTTATATTATAGTCCAGTTGGGGGCGATATTACAACATATTGGATGCCAACCACCGTTAAACTCCAAAGAAGAAGAAACGTTATATTATGTCTATGTACAGTGTTGTAACGATGTCTCTCTCTCTCTCTCATTCCATCACTTTCGTGGTAGTTGGTTGTGTGGGTCTCTGGTTATGAATGGGGTGCTGACAGACAATCGTTGATGGATATTTATAGAGCTCTGATCAGGACGACAATTGATTACGGGTGTATAGTTTATGGAACAGCTGCAAAGACTTAAGCTGGACAGAATCCAGTATATAGCTTTAAGGATATGTATTGGTGCATTTAAATCAACATCTGTATGTGTCTTACTAGTGGAGGCAGGTGAGATGCCTTTGGGTATACGGCGTAATAAATTGTCATTATCTTATTGGGTTGCAAGGCTGTGAGGTTGAGCATCCCACTGCTACTGTTCTAGATGACTGTTGGGAATATACTAGTAGACAAGGCAGTGGTTTTGGTTGGACAATTGTAGGTATCAATGTTATTATGGAGAAATGAGAGAATGGGTGTAGTAGTGAGATTCTGCTGGGTCCCAGCACATTCAGGTGTGGAAGGGAATGAAATTGTAGACCAGTTATCTAAAAGAGCTTTAAAACAAGATATAATATATATTAATGTTCCACTGGGTAGAGGTGAGGACAAATGTAAGATCAGAGACATTTTGCTAGATGTGTGGCAGAAGAGATGGGGACTCTGAGCACAAGGGACGGCATTTATATGTCCTCTAAAGGTCGGTGGACCAAGATTCAAAGGTCAGATTAGGAAGGAAGAGGTGGTGTTTACTCGATTATGTTTAGGACATTGTACATTGAACTGGTCCTTACATCTGGTTGACAGCATGTGAATGGTTTGTGTCTGGAGGGTATTGTCAATGAAACGGTGGAGCATGTGTTGTTGTTTATTTGTCCCAGTGCACAGTGGATAGCAGGAGACTGAGGTCCGTTAAATGTACGTTTAATAAACAAAACAGAAAAGTGCCACAACAAGGCGGGGTGCACAACAATGAGGTAGCTCCAAAGATCCAAAAGCAACCCTAATGCGCAGCGTAACTGGGAAACACACAAATATTCCCGACTATCTCCAAAAGGCAACAATCCTGCACAAATCCCCAAACGAAACAGACAAACTAAATACCCTACTAATTGACTAACACAAAACAGGTGCAGACCTAGACAGACAAAACCAAAAGACACAGAAACATCAGTGGCAGCTAGAAGGCCGGCAACGATGACCGCCAAGCACCGCCCGGGGTGAGGCGCCACCTTGTGTGGGGGGTTGGAAGGGATGTGGGGGATGGTGGAGGGTCTATTAGAAGTTAGTAGGGCTCTGTTTTATTTTCTCAGAAGTAATGAGTTTGGTAGGAGGATTTAGAAATGTGCTGCCATCTATTGGAATTATCAGCAGTACTGAATAAAGTGTATATCCTTACTAAAGTAGTAATTACTCAGAATTATATAAAGTGTTATAGTTCATTTTTATCACTAACAGCTGGGTCTAGATCTGCTACGGGGCAGGCTACTGGAGGGTGGACCAGGAGGGAGGAGAGTAGAGCAGGGCCAAGCGGTGTTCTATACCTGCCTGTCCAGGAGGGGGGACAAGGCCTGGTGGACCTGGAGAGCAGGGTGGCAACGTTCTGACTCAATGAGGTGCAGAGGCTACTGTACCTTCTCTCTCTCTCTGTCTCTCTCTCTGTCTCTCTCTCTCTCTCTCTCTCTCTCTCTGTCTCTCTGTCTCTCTCTCTCTCTCTCAACAGCACTCTGCAGAGTCAGGACAGTGATCAGGACAGTGATCAGATCTTTACTGAGCTGATCCGCTCCATTGAGAGAAGGAGCTCTGAGGTGAAGGAGCTGATCAGAGCCCAAGAGAAGGCTCAAGTGAGTCAAGCTGAAGGACTCCTGGAGCAACTGAAGCAGGAGATAGCTGAGCTGAGGAAGAGAAGCACTGACCTGGAGCAGCTCTCACACACAGAGGATCACATCCATTTCCTCCAGGTAACTAAACTGCCTTGTTACATGTGATATGAAATTAACTTAATGTGAAACTATTCATCTCAATCCTTATGTTGTCCTGTATGTCTCTCTGTCCCTGTCTCTCCCTCTCTCTGTACCTCTCTTTCTCTCTGTCCCTCTCTCTCTCTCTCTCTGTCCCTCTCTCTGACCCTCACTCTCTCTGTGTCTCTCTGTCCCTCGCTCTCGCTCTCCCTCGCTCTTTCTGTCCCTCACTCTCTCCCTCTCTCTCTGTCTCTCTTCCCCCGTCTCTCTCTCTCTATCTGTCCATCCCTCTCTCTCTCTCTCTCTCTCCAGAGTTATCAGTCTCTCTCCAGTATCAGTGTATCTTCAGACTTACCCAGCACCGTTGTCCGTCCTCTTCAGTACTTTGGAGATGTGAGTAAGACTGTGTCTGAACTGAGAGAGAAACTAGAAGACTTCCTTAAAAGAGAATGGACCAAGATCTCCACTACAGGTGTGTTGAAAACAATGAGAACATCAACTTTAGACCATTGAAAGTTCCCTACTAGTCATATACATGTGGAATATGGTATGATGATAACATTCCCTCTCTCTGTCAATGTGTTTGTGTGTCTGTAGTGAATATAGTGGAGGTTGTACTGCCTCCAGAGCCCAAGACCAGAGAACAGTTGTTGCAATGTGAGTCTCTTTATTGTGAAGTAACTAACAGTCTCTTTTTTACTGACACTCCTAACAATCCCTCTAGAAATATATAGCAATAGTAGATCTAATCAAAGACTAGGTATCTATCTGACTCCTCATATTTCTCTGATTTGATCTCTGCTGTGCTCTAATCAAAGACAGGGTAGATACAGTATCTGACTTAACTTATTGTTCTGACTCCCCTCATTGGTCTCTGCTCTTCTCCCAGATTCCTGTCAGCTCACACTGGACCCAAACACAGCACACACACGTCTCTCTCTGTCTGAAGGGAACAGAAAGGTGACCTATACAGGCCGAGTCCAACCATATCCTGACCATCCAGACAGATTCACCAACCACTGGCAGGTTCTGTGTAGAGAGGGTCTGTCTGGACGCTGTTACTGGGAGGTGAAGTTGAGAGGTGATGTTTATACAGCAGTCTCATATAAAGACATCAGCAGAACAGAGAGAGGTGGTGGATTTGGATGCAATAACAAGTCCTGGAGTTTACAGTGCTATAGAGGTGGTTATTGTTTCAGACACAACGATGTTAAGACTAAAGTATCAGGCCCTCAGTCCTCCAGAGTAGGAGTGTACCTGGATCACAAGGCAGGTACTCTGTACTTCTACAGTGTCTCTGACACAATGACCCTCCTCCACAGAGTCCAGACCACATTCACTCAGTCCCTTTATCCTGGGTTTAGGCTCACTGGTACTGCTGAGCTGATTAAATTGTAGTAGGGTCCACATAGATACTAGTCATGCTGGTGTAGTCTATAGCTGAGCTGGTTAAACTGTAGTAGGTTCCACATAGATACTAGTCATGCTGGTGGTGATGGTCCCCAGATGTGATGATTCATTCTACTCTGTTTTATCTACAATGATTTAACTTATTTGATCTTCAGATGTTCTGAATTAAAATAAACTTTCAATGTATTCATATTTATTTAAGTGCAATGTTTTAATCTTGTACATTTCCATGAATCATGATGTACGATGTTGATGTATATTGGTTGTCATTCAGAACCATTGATATGTTTTCTCAATTGAGAATTCAGGACTAGTCAGCCCACTACAAGCTGGAATCACTTACTTTCTACTAAAGTATATGGTCTGGTTTCCCAGACACAGATTAACCTCTATGGGACCGGCGGGACGAATTCGTCCCACCTACGTAACAGCCAGTTGAATCCTGTGGCGCGATTTTCAAAACGTTTGAATTGCTATTACTTCAATTTCTCAAACATATGACTATTTTACAGCTATTTAAAGACAAGACTCTCGTTAATCTAACCACACTGTCCGATTTCAAAAAGGCTTTACAACGAAAGCAAAACATTAGATTATGTCAGCAGAGTACCCAGCCAGAAATAATCAGACACCCATTTTTCAAGCTAGCATATAATGTCACATAACCCAAACCACAGCTAAATGCAGCACTAACCTTTGATGATCTTCATCAGAAGATACACCTAGGACATTATGTTGTACAATACATGCATGTCTGTTCAATGAAGTTCATATTTATATCAAAAACCAGCTTTTTACATTAGCATGTGACGTTCCGAAAAAGCATACCCCCCGCAAACTTCCGGGGAATTTACTAACAATTTACTAAATTACTCACGATAAACGTTCACAAAAAGCATAACAATTGTTTTAAGAATTATAGATACATTACTCCTCTATGCACTCGATATGTCCGATTTTAAAATAGCTTTTCGGATGAAGCACATTTTGCAATATTCTAAGTACATAGCCCAGCCATCACGGGCTAGCTATTTAGACACCCACCCAGTTTAGCCTTCACCAAAATCACATTTCCTATAAGAAAAATGGTCTTACCTTTCCTGTTCTTCGTCAGAATGCACTCCCAGGACTTCTACTTCAATAACAAATGTAGGTTTGGTCCCAAATAATCCATCGTTATGTTCCATCAGCGACATTTTGTTCTTGCGTTCTAGACACTATCAGAATGGTAAATCACGGTCGCACGCATGGCACATTTCGTGACAAAAGATTTCTAAATATTCCATTACCGTACTTCGAAGCATGTCAACCGCTGTTTAAAATAAATTTTTATGCCATTATTCTCGTAAAAAAGTGATAATATTCCGACCAGGAATCTGCAATTAGCCAAACAGCCGAAGGAAAATACTGCACGGGGTCGAATCGGGCATGCGCCTAATTCCATTGTCCTCTGATGGGCCACTTGGAAAACGCGATTCTGTGTTTCAGCCTGAGGCTGCCTCGTCATCGTTCATGTTTTTCCCGGGCTCTGAGAGCCTATTGGAGCCGTAGGAATTGTGACGTTACAGCTAAGATCCTGACTCTTCAATAAACAGAAGCAAGAACAACAACACCTTGTCAGACAGGGTACTTCCTGCATGAAACCTTCTCAGGTTTTTGCCTGCCATAGGAGTTCTGTTATACTCACAGACACCATTCAAACAGTTTTAGAAACTTTAGGGTGTTTTCTATCCATATATAATAAGTATATGCATATTCTAGTTACTGGGTAGGATTAGTAACCAGATTAAATCGGGTACGTTTATTATCCGGCCGTGTAAATACTGCCCCCTAGCCCCAACAAGTTAATCCTAGTCTTGGACTAAAAAGCATGTTCAATGTAGATGTCCAGGAAACCGAACCTAAATGTGTTATCTTTTATCCTCCCATACTGCTCAGTCCAGCAACATTAAACCTGTCCAGCAGGTGGTGCTATTCACCAAACAATAAAACCAGCACATATCTTGACTTGCCACTCAGTATATTTACATTTACATTTAAGTCATTTAGCAGACGCTCTTATCCAGAGCGACTTACAAATTGGTGCATTCACCTTAAGATATCCAGTGGAACAACCACTTTACAATAGTGCATCTAAATCTTTCGGGGGGGGGGGGGGTAGAAGGATTACTTTATCCTATCCCAGGTATTCCTTAAAGAGGTTGTGTTTCAGGTGTCTCCGGAAGGTGGTGATTGACTCCGCTGTCCTGGCGTCGTGAGGGAGCTTGTTCCACCATTGGGGTGCCAGAGCAGCGAACAGTTTTGACTGGGCTGAGCGGGAGCTGTGCTTCTTCAGAGGTAGGGAGGCGAGCAGGCCAGAGGTGGATGAACGCAGTGCCCTTGTTTGGGTGTAGGGACTGATCAGAGCCTGAAGGTATGGAGGTGCCGTTCCCCTCACAGCTCCGTAGGCAAGCAGCATGGACTTGTATATCAGTAATGTTCAGAATAGTACTTTAATATCATTGGAGATTGATGGTCTTTTTAATCCACTATCCAGAGTCAGGAACAGATGAAGTTAGGTCTGTTACTGTTCAGTGATTAAATATGATTTATGGTGATGGGAAATAAAAAATACAACACTAAACTTCATCTAGTAATAGTTTTCCTTTGTTATTTATTCCAAGGTGTGTCTTTAACTTGTAAATGGATTGTGTGGAGGTGAGCTAGTGGTGTGGCTGAATATTCCAGTTGTGTTTAGGCATCTTCATGTCTGACATCCCCCAGTTCTGTTCAGACCCATTGAACTGGGTCACATTCTAAATGGTGACTTGTATTAATAGTCCATACTGGACCTAACTGTGGTTAACCAGACTGGAGGGGTTCTGATCACATATTCCCTCATCTCCACAACTTTACCTGTCTCTCTCTGCCTCTCTCTTTCTCTCTCTCTCTCTCTCTCTCTCTCTCTCTCTCTCTCTCTCTCTCTCTCTCTCGACAACCTCAATATGGTTTAATTCCTGTAGTTATCAGTACACATGGGGTGTGTCCCAATTATCTCCTTTCTCTCTAAGTGTGAACTTGTCCACCTCCCTTCATGTATTTAAAGGAAATTACTGGTATATGTAAACTCCCTCTACCCCATGTCAACACCATGGGGTAGAGCATTTCCTTTAGTCTTCCAGGTGGGCGGGGTTTGTTTGTACTTTTAGGACTTTTCTATTGGTTCCATTACAACAAACTCAATCAACCACTGGTTATTAAGTATTCAACATTATTTTAAATAGTAATTGAACGCAGGTCTGTTTCCACATGCAATAAGCCTGTAACGTCTTGTACCATCTCAGGTAAAGGTGTTTCAAATGGAAGGGCAAGTCTCACCACTGAGAGGAAAACATCACTGGTCCACCTCTGCATCAGGTCAGCTATGTTGATCAGTACTGTCCCAGGGATGCTGGGAGCAGAGATGAACTCCCCTGACCTGGTACCACCTATGGAGTTGTCATTTTAATATCAGTTTAACCCCATTACTGCTATAACACACATCAACCATGTTAATAGAATGAAATGGATCCAGGTTCCATTTATTCTACAATAGATTTCATCACAGGTCACTTGGTAAGTTTGTTAATATCATCATCATCATCATCAAATGTATTTATAAACCCCTTTTTACATCAGCCGATGTCACCAAGTGCTGTACAGAAACAGTCTATGTTATGGAAAGAGCAGGTGTCCTTAAGGTTTTGTACACTCAGTATATGTTGTGTCTACAAGCTCATTCCCACAGAAAACTGCAGAGGGAAGCAGTACCACCCAGTCAACCATCAGACTCCATTGTGAGACGCCTCACAGAGGATATTCAACCATAATTGCAAATCCAAGATGCCAATATCAACAAGGTGCTGATCAGTAAAGAGAAGAGAGACTAACATTCTAGAATGATCCCTTTTTTCTGCACGGTTCTCACAGTGAAAAACAACAGGATTACAAGAGTGTTCTACGCTTTCTTCATTTGATCCAATTCAAAGTTGACAATTATTTTATGGGATGAGAATTAAGTGGAGTGACTAATCTTAGCTGGTCTGAGAAAACTGATGAGACTTCTCTCCTTTATGTGTACATTGGGCCATTTAAAAAGACACCAATCTGTAGAATCTCTTCTCACAGTCAGTGCAGTGATAAGGCTTCTCTCAAGTGTGTATCTGTTGGTGTGTTTTTACATTGCCCAATCGGGAGAAACTCTTGCCACATTAAGAGAAGAAGTAAGGCTTCTCTCCTCTGTGTGTTCTCTGATGACCCTTTTAGCTCAGCTGTTGATAAAAACAAAATCTACAGTCAGATCAGTGATAAGGCTTCTCTCCTTTATGATTACCTTGGTGTCTTTTTAACTGGGCCAGTCGAGAGAAACACTTTCCACAGTCAGAGCAGGAGTAAGGCTTCTCTCCCGTGTGTGTTCTCTGATGAACTTTTAGGTCAGTTGATGTTGTGAAGCATTTTACACAATCAGAGCAGGAGTAAGGTTTCACTCCTGTATGTATATGTTCATGTGTTTTTAAGTTTTCCAGTCGAGAGAAACTCTTTCCACAGTCAGAGCAGGAGTAAGGTTTCACTCCTGTATGTATACGTCTCCAAAGTGGTCTGAAATCAAGATGACTGCAGGTCTCAATCCCAAACTAATGGGGGGAAATGGCTCCATCTAATGAGATGGTATGTAGAGGTATGGAGAAAAAATAGTTGGACAAAATTTGCTATTGGGGTGAACAAATTCTATTAACATACATACAGTGCATTCAGAAAGTATTCAGACCCCTTCCCTTTTTCCACATTTTGTTACCTTACAGCTTTATTCTAAAATGGATTTAAAAAATAATTTTCATCATCAATCTACACACAATACCCCATAATGACGTCACAATACCCCATAATGACGTCACACTACCCCATAATGCCAAAGCGAAAACAGATTTTTAGAATATTTTGCAAATGTATGAAAAAAATATATATATGTATATAAGTATTCAGACCCTTTGCTATGAGACTCTAAATTGAGCCTAGGTGCATCCTGTTTCCATTGATCATCCTTGAGATATTTCTACAACTTGAATCGAGTCCACCTTTGGTAAATTCAATTGATTGGACATGATTTGGAAAGGAACACACCTGTCTATATAAGGTCCCACATTTGACAGTGCATGTCAGAGCTTGAGAGGATCTGCAGAGATGTGATGAACAAGTCACATAAGTTACATGGACTCACTTTGTGGGCGGCAGGTAGTCTAGTGGTTCGAGCGTTGGACAAGTAACCAGAAGGTTGCAAGATTGAATCCCTGAGCTGACAAGGTAAAAATCTGTCGTTCTGCCCCTGAACAAGGCAGTTGACCCACTGTTCCTAGGCCGTCATTGTAAATAAGAATTTGTTCTTAACTGACTTGTTTAATTAAATAAAGGTTAAACAATAATATAACTAGAGACAAAGTTTTTCCTGCCAGGAGACGTAGCCAGGAAAACTCCTGTCCCCTAATTGAAGCTGCAGAGGATTCAGTGGTGTCTTGTTTACCTGCAGGACACCCTCTTGGTTCTAGAAGACCAGAGGATTCAGTGGTGTCTTGTTTACCTGCAGGACCCCCTCTTGGTTCTGGAAGACCAGAGGATTCAGTGGTGTCTTGTTTACCTGCAAGACACCCTCTTGGTTCTAGAAGACCAGAGGATTCAGTTGTGTCTTGTTTACCTGCAGGCCACCCTCTTGGTTCTAGAAGACCAGAGGATTCAGTGGTGTCTTGTTTACCTGCAGGCCACCCTCTTGGTTCTAGAAGACCAGAGGATTCAGTGGTGTCTTGATTACCTGCAGGCCACCCTCTTGGTTCTAGAAGACCAGAGGATTCAGTGGTGTCGTGTTTACCTGCAGGACACCCTCTTGGTTCTAGAAGACCAGAGGATTCAGTGGTGTCTTGTTTCCCTGCAGGACACCCTCTTGGTTCTAGAAGACCAGAGGATTCAGTGGTGTCTTGTTTCCCTGCAGGTCACCCTCTTGGTTCTAGAAGACCAGGGTGATGCTGCCGTAGTCAGTGTTCTCCACAGCACAGCTGGCCCTCCTTCACCCTGTCACTCCTCACCGGGGGGTAATACAGAGACCTCAGGGTTCTGCTGTTCTCATCACCTGCAGGGGACAACAACAATCAAGCCTGATTCACACAATAGGGCCCCAACTGTACTGGCTCTGATATTTTATATTTCAGTTCCAGCAACTATGGTGGATGTGTAACCAGGCCAGTTTGGCCCTGCTTGGCTTGACTCTGCTCTATAGTGAGAAACAGACATCAGTTTGGTTAAGGGGTCAGATTGAGCAAGGCAAGGTGCAGAATCGCTGATCTGCATCTCTTAGGGTGTTTTCAGACAGAGTTGTGAGTAGAGGACTAAACTCCACTCAATGGAGAAGTCATTTTCTAATGAACTGCATCAGAAACCTCCTTCACAATGGAGTGGAGTTTCATCTGTTAAGTTATGAGCTGTAGCTGGAATCAGAGATGGATTATTTTTCACATTGTATTTTTTTAATTTGGTCCGGTTGGTTTCACATTGCCAAATGTCAAATGAAATAAAATGCCTAAACAAAACTAGGTGTTCATGCAAGTCAAATGTTTATTTATCAGAAATGGTCACATGACATCTATCTATGATCATCATGAAGCATCACTTGTCTTCCTCCCAACTTCATATTACTGTTGCTTTGGTCTTCTGACTAGAACTGTGAGGAGCAGTGAATATATTCAGTAACCTTTATCTCCTGTTTAGCCCTGGTCTCCTCTAAGCTGCATAGGAGGTGTTACTCTTTCTATGATCTGATAATATAAACTACAACGTCAAAGATAGTGTTTACTAGAATTGTTATCATGTCAGTCTGACGTTACAGCATTTGTTGTTAGCTTTTCTTCCTCTCCCCCAGTCCACTTCAACTGTCCTTCTTGGCTGCCCCCTAGTGGCTGGAATACAACTGTTCTTCTTTATTCCCCATGGGCTGCCCCCTAGTGGCTGGAATACAACTGTTCTTCTTTATTCCCCATGGGCTGCCCCCTAGTGGCTGGAATACAACTGTTCTTCTTTATTCCCCATGGGCTGCCCCCTAGTGGCTGGAATACAACTGTTCTTCTTTATTCCCCATGGGCTGCCCCCTAGTGGCTGGAATACAACTGTTCTTCTTTATTCCCCATGGGCTGCCCCCTAGTGGCTGGAATACAACTGTTCTTCTTTATTCCCCATGGGCTGCCCCCTAGTGGCTGGAATACAACTGTTCTTCTTTATTCCCCATGGGCTGCCCCCTAGTGGCTGGAATACAACTGTATTAATCCCCTTACAGATGTGCTCATAAATGCCCTGATATTCACAACATGTTTCAGAGATATCAAGTTGTTATAATGCCGCATTTGATCAAACGCTCCCAGTCAAACAACCAATAATACTGAGCGCTTGGTTCTTTTCCTGTGTTTGTCCGGACTGGGTTCACACCTGCAGCAAACCGCACCACGGTACTACAGCCCCACGGGGTATGAATGGAAACGGAACTAGACCAGCCTTTTAGAGAGAACCTAGGTAGATTGTTTGGTGCGCTCCAGAGTGTGGATAGTGTTCACACCAGACCAGACGGAAACCCCCCCGCTCCAAACCAGTTTGGTGTGAAACCCCCCGCTCCAAACCATTTTGGTGTGAAACCCCCCGCTCCAAACCAGTTTGGTGTGAAAGCCCCCCGCTCCAAACCAGTTTGGTGTGAAACCCCCCTTAGTGATTTGTAGATGAGCTATTCATCTCAGTTGATTGTAATGGAGTTGATCTCTAACATGCACAATGTCATGGAGACCACTGCTGCTCCATAGAATGACACCATCCCCTATGAGGACTAATGACCAACTCTGAACCTCACCACACTATGCTGAACTGACAGCATCATCATCACACTGGTATTAATGTTCACACTCTGGGTCTCATTGGTCCACATTTAAACTGGTCTTGGTCTCATTACAGGTGAGACACATTTAAACTGATCTTGGTCTCATTACAGGTGAGACACATTTAAACTGGTCTTGGTCTCATTACAGGTGAGACATATTTAAGTATATAGTGATAGATCACTCTGTTACATTGACATGGAAAGGAACCATCATTAATGTCTATGTAACAGTCTGACACTGTGATAGATCACTCTGTTACATTGACATGGAAAGGAACCATGATTAATGTCTATGTAACAGTCTGACACTGTGATAGATCACTCTGTTACATTGACATGGAAAGGAACCATGATTAATGTCTATGTAACAGTCTGACACTGTGATAAATCACTCTGTTACATTGAATAACATTGTTTCTTCAACGATCAACAGAAAAGTGGAGCACGTTGAAGTGTAGAACAACAGCTGAAATAAGACAGAAACATTGACAACATTTGTTGTTTTTTTTCTAGACAGAAAGAAGATGTTTGATCACCTTTTGGTCCCAAAATGAAACATTTAAGTGAAACAATAACAACTTTAACAATTTTATTAACAACATAGATTCTAATAGATTCATATTTTAAATCCTCAGAATTCATACAGTATAAAACACCATCTAGACATATCATTACATACAGTATAGAACACCATCTAGAAGACAGAGACATATCATTACATACAGTATAGAACACCATCTAGAAGACATATCATTACATACAGTATAGAACACCATCTAGAAGACAGAGACATATCATTACATACAGTTAGGAACACCATCTAGAAGACATATCATTACATACAGTATAGAACACCATCTAGAAGACAGAGACATATCATTACATACAGTATAGAACACCATCTAAAAGACATATCAATACATACAGTATAGAACACCATCTAGAAGACAGAGACATATCATTACATACAGTATAGAACACCATCTAGAAGACATATCATTACATACAGTATAGAACACCATCTAGAAGACAGAGACATATCATTACATACAGTATATCATAGATGGCATGTATAAATCCTTACTTTATATTTCCTGTACCACTTTCCATTCCAGTAGCCTTATTACTGGTTAGGGTTACTGCTGCTAGTACAGTGGAAGAATGAGGCATCGCAGTACTTGTTACACCACTGTACTAACAGGAACAATTACACACCAATAAACACACTGTAATGTAAAGTTCCATCATTCTCAATGATCAGTCAATACATCCAGTATTCATTTCACCTACAGTACATTGTATCCATTTCAAGTCCCCCCTCCCCCCATTGTAGCTAATTATCTATAACACATTGTACAGTTTTACAACCATGTATGAGTTATTATGGAGGCTTATAGTTAGTATCACAGCATATCACTTTAAGACATTACAACATTCATTAAAAGCAATATAGATATGTACTTCATAGAAACTGTTACCCTTTATATATTCTAACTACTCTATTTAATCTATTTTAAGGGTCCTAACCTAGGAACTAAAATATTTGTCTCCTTCTCAACTTTGCCTGCAGTTTTCCCTCTCTCTCTCCCTTTCTCTAACCCCTCCCTCTCTCACTCCCTCCTTCCCTCCCTCTAACCCCAGCCCTCTGGCAGAACCAGGAAGTCCCTCCCCTTCACAATCTCTCTTCTGTGGAAACTAAACTGATCTGAGTCTCTGTGTCGTCTGTCTGTGTGAGAGTGAACAACCGTCCCAATGGCTCAGAAGGGAGTTCTGCTGGACCAGGACCAGCTCTGCTGTTCTGTCTGTCTGGATCTACTGAAGGAGCCAGTGGCTATTCCCTGTGGACACAGTTACTGTAGGAGCTGTATTGAGGACTGCTGGGATCAGGATGTTCTGAAAGGGGTCTATAGCTGTCCTCAGTGCAGAGAGACCTTCACTCCAAGGCCTAATCTGAGGAAAAATAACATGTTGGCTGAGGTGGTGGAGAAACTGAAGAAGACAGGACTCCAGGCTGCTCCCCCTCCTGCTCTGTGCTATGCTGGACCTGGAGATGTGGCATGTGATGTCTGCACTGGGACCAGAAAGCAGAAAGCCCTCATGTCCTGTCTGACGTGTCTGGCCTCTTACTGTGAGACTCACCTCCAACCTCACTATGAATTTCCTGCTTTGAAGAAGCACAAGCTGGTCAAAGCCACCGCACAACTACAGGAGAAGATCTGCTTTCATCATGACAAACTGCTGGAGGTTTACTGTCGTACCGATCAGCAGTGTATCTGTCTGCTGTGTGTGATGGATGAACATAAAGGCCATGATACAGTGTCAGCTGCAGCAGAGAGGAATGAGAAACAGGTAAGACCAGAACAACTTGTTGGTGACTGTCTGATAAACAAAGAATTAAAGATACAGTAGGAACTAAGGCTTTTTGAATATGAGATCATTCAAATGAAATGGATCCACAAATATGAACACAAACCTTGAGGATATAGATATGTTAACCCAGATTCTCCAAATGTATCACCATTTTCTAAAGTCAAACACTATTATCATTCTGAATGGCCTTTTATGAGTCCAAAGTTCAGTCTCAACCTCTTGATACATGTAGGCCTACCATAAAAACTATAATCATTCACATAGCAACATAATATCATATTGTAAATGGACCATCAATATTTCAGACCTTCCTCTCTATGGGTCCTATGTCACATTAATATACTATTGATCTACTGGGCAAATAAAGCTTGATAGCTCATTGAAGAGTGATTCTCCACAGAGGCAGCTGGGGATGAGTCAGCAGAAGGTCCAGCAGAGATTCCAGGAGAGAGAGAAGGAGCTGAAGGAGCTCCGACAGGCTGTGAAGTCTTTCAAGGTGAGTATTGTTGACCAGAGGAGACACACCATTTCACTTCTCTCCTCCATTCAGAGAGAGGTAGAGGGGCCCCTCTCCAATCCCACTGACCCCATTGTTGGGAACAGGCTGTCTGGACCCCTTTCAGAGAATTGACTGCTTAATGTAACTGACGGGATATGAACCCAGGTCTACCGTGGGATAAACCAACATCTTGACCATTACACCAAGAGGACATTCCCTATTGGGCTACCCTGATTTAGAAGTCGCAGGCGGGGCTACCTCATCACATAACCATGAGTAACCATGACTGACTCATGTCCCCTATACATTAACATGGAGCTCTCTCTCAATTCAATTCAAAGATCTTTATTGGCATGGGAAACATATCTTTACTATGCCAAAGCAAGTGAAGTAGATAGTAAACAATCATGAATGAACAGTAAACATTACACAACATTTATTTTCAAAAGAATAGAGACATTTCAAATGTTATAATTCAAGTGCAAACAGAGAGAGCCGTGCACCAGACTGAGTTCTGGAGGTGAAATGGAAATGAATGAGGGAGAGTTAAGTGAGGTAGAAGGTGTGGAGAAGAGCTCAGAACCAGAGAAGTATTTGGTCATATGAGATTTGACTTCAGAAGAGTTCCAGGGTGTGTTGAGTGGTGGTGTCCCGTCCTCCCAGGTCGTTGGCATGGTGCAGGAGCAGATAGGGTCAAAGTAGTGGAATGGGGTAGTGGGTTTTTAATGAGTGTAGGGTTAGTTGGCATGGTGCAGGAGCAGATAGGGTGAAAGTAGTGGAATGGGGTAGTGGGTTTTTAATGAGTGTAGGGTTAGTTGGAAGGGTGTTGTTTTATTTAATAAATATGAAATGTTCCTTTTCCCATTTTGTATCACAAAGTAAAATAGATTTATATTATAGTCCAGTTGGGGGCGATAATACAACATATTGGATGCCAACCGCCATTAAACTCCAAAGAAGAAGATTCGTTATATTATGTCTATGTACAGTGTTGTAATGATGTCTCTCTCTCTCATTCCATCACTTTCGTGGTAGTTGGTTGTGTGGGTCTCTGGTTGTAAATGGGGTACTAACAGACAATCGTTGATGGATATTTATAGAGCTCTGATCAGGACGACAATTTATTACGGGTG